>NC_133361.1:101650735-101738235 GCF_049309525.1 Garra rufa
TTTATGAGAACCTTGTAAATACACCAAATCTATTTAAACCAATTTTCTTTTATGTCTCATTCTTTTAACCACTAGTCATCTCTCACAGTTAAATCTGACCCCATTTTAGTCTTGTAACTCGGCTGATAAGGCCGAGTGTTACACTTTTATGGGAGACCGCCTGGGAATACCAGGTGCTGTAAGCTTTTGCCTTTTCTTTACTATTTATGTAATATGCTGGCTTTTACGGAGGCTGATCTTTAAATAGCCCACTTTTTGGAGCAGCCCTCGCTTATGGCCATACCGCGCTGAGAGCGCCCGATCTCGTCTGATCTCGGAAGCTAAGCAGCGTCGGGCCTGGTTAGTACTTGGATGGGAGACCGCCTGGGAATACCAGGTGCTGTAAGCTTTTGCCTTTTCTTCACTATTTATATAATATGCTGGATTTTACGGAGGCTGATCTTTAAATAGCCCACTTTTTGGAGCAGACCTCGCTTATGGCCATACCACCCTGAGGGCGCTAGAGAGCCAGCAGGTAGTGCTAGGTTTGCAGTGCAGAGATACTCTCTGAATCCATTTGTTTGACAATCTCTTTTCTGAAATACTTAATTTTCTTTTTGATTTTGGACTTTGGGAATTCGTTGTTGGAAAGTCAGAGTTAACCCTGATCACTTCCCCCAACAGCTTAGGCTGTGTGGGGGACTTTTTGGACTCTTCCTGGTTGAAGCATGCTGCAGATGCACATCATGGCTGCAGACAAAGAAACAGTGCAAACAACAATGATAAAAGGTAGCAATGGGAAGAATGAAGAGGACGATCAAAGAAGTGGAAAAGACAACCAAGTAGTGATTCAAAAGCAGCAGAAAACAAACAAAGTCACAGGAGATCTGCAGAGAGAAAGAGAAGAAAACAACCAAGGAGTGCAAGGAGGAACAAAAGGAAAATATAGCAAAGACCTGACATTGGAGGTGGAAGTGGAGGGAACAGAAAAGATTTCCATGATGGATTTGCTGAGGGGAGTAAAGAAGGAGTGTGGAGAGGTGATCGGCTGCAGAGTGAGAGGTGAAAGGATGTATGAACTCACAATGAAGGATGAAGAGGCAAAGCATAAACTAATGGATGGCGTGAGAGTACAAGGAGTGATGGTGCATGCAAGGGAAGTTATGAATAATGACATGGTGGTGTCTTTTATAAACTTGCCAGTATACTTAGAGGATGAGAAGATACTCTTCAAACTACAAGAGTGGGGAGTACGACCACTCTCACCAATAAAACGTCGGTTATGGCCTGGAACGGATATAGCTGATGGAACCCGGTTCTTAAAGGTTCGTTTTACGGAACAGGTATGTTCACTTCCATACTCCACAAAGTTTGAGACTCTGAGAGGCACCGAATATTTTCGCGTCATCCATGATAGACAAGTACGTGTTTGCAGACTTTGTATCAAGCCAGGGCACATATTCAGAGAGTGCCCTGAATTAAAGTGCTTCAAATGTGGTGGAGGAGGACATTATGCAAGAGATTGTGAAGAATGGATGCGATTAGAGAGAGAGCGAGTAGTTGGACAAGAAGATGATGAAAGGAGGTACAGTGATCTGACAGAGGAACAAGAGGTGGAAGTGGCTGGTGTTGTGAGCGGGGGAGGTAAAGATGGAGCTGAGGCTGGTGAAAAAAGAAGCAAAATGGAGCGGCGAGACAGAATTGGGAGCAAGGGTGAAAAGGATGGCGAGGAGGAGGAGATGGAACAGTCGGAACAGAGCGAGGAAGACAAAGGTGAAAGTAAAGTGAAAGGAAAAGGTAAAGAGGATGAAAAGAAAGAGATGGAACAGGAACTGAAAGAAAGTAAAGGTGAAGAAAATAGGAATGGGGGACAAAAAGATGGACTGAAAGCAAAGATTAAAAGACTCAGTGCAAAGAGGAAGTCTGAGACGGACGGAGAACAGAGTGAACAGATCAAGGAACCACGGGCAGGTATTTGATGCCTTATTTAATTATATGTGGTTTTGTTTTTCAATTTTATTTAGTTTTCTTTAGCTACTCTCATGGCCACTGTAACTTCAATAAATATAAATGGGTTAAGGAATAAAAGCAAGATGAAAGAGTTATTATTTACATATAGGAGTGATATAATTTGTATACAGGAGACAAATTGGGAAGAGGATAAAGTGAGAGAGATGAGAGAGGAGTGGAGAGGGGATATTTATTATAATAATGGAGCAAAAAATGCAAGAGGTGTGGCAGTACTTTTTAAAAAAGATAGTGTCAAAGGTATAAGGGAGGTATATAAAGATCAGAGGGGAAGGATCTTGGTAGTTGAATTTACATATAGAGATATAGATTTTAGATTAATAAATATATACGTTCCGAATATAGAAGTAGATAGGAGGGAAATATTGGAAGAATTAAAAGAATTAGTTGTGGGGAAATGTATTGTAGTGGGGGATTTTAATATAAAATGTAGCAGATTAGATGTGGGCAAGGGCGTAAAATTTAGATGGGAGAAATCTAGGGGAATGTTGATGGAGATAATGAGAGAGAAGGGGTTAATAGATGTGTGGAGGTATGAAAATCCAGAAAAAAGAGAATTTACTAGGAGGCAATTAAAAGAAGGTATATTAAAACAGAGTAGAATAGATTTAGTGTTAGTTAAGGAGGAAATCATTAGATACATAGATGGGACAAGGCATCAAGGAAATAGTTTAAGTGATCATGATGGTGTTAGGTTCAGAATTAAGATAGGGAGTGAGGAGGTAGGAGGAGGGATGTGGATATTGAATGCAGGATACATTGGAGAGGAAGAATATGAGATACAGATGAAGGATCTAATAAATAGAGAAAATGAGAAGATAGATGAGTATAAAAGAGAGGGAGGATTAGATGACAGAATAGGGGAAAGATGGGAGAAAATGAAAGACCAGATTAAGTTCATCAGTATAAAATATAGTAAGAAAAGATGGGAAAAGATGAAGAAGGAAGAAGAGTTGCTGAAAGAAAGATTGAGGGAAGAATTAAACAAGGCTGAAGATGAAGAAGGATATAGTATGGAAAAATATATAGAGGCTAAGATAGCACTGGAGAAATTTGAGAGGGAGAAATGTAGAGGAGCAATTCTAAGAAGTAGGGCAAAATATGCATTAGAAGGTGAGAAATGTACAGGGTATTTCTTAGGGCTAGAGAAAAGGAGACAAAGTAAAACATATATAAACGAAATAAATACAAAGGAAGGCAAAACAACAAAAGACTACGTAGAGATTTTGGAGAGAGTGCAAGAATTCTATGAAGATTTATACAAGAGGGGAGGAGCAGATGAGAAAATCATAGAGGAAGTATTAGAAAGTGTAGGGAATATTCTAAGTGAGGAAGATAGGGAATGGTGTGATAAGGATATAGAGGAAGAGGAGGTGAAAGAGGCAATAGGGGGGTTGAAAAATGGAAAAAGTCCGGGGAGTGATGGGATCGGTATTGAATGGTATAAAACATATAAGGAAGGGGTAGCACCAATTCTAGTTGAAGTTTTTAAGGGGATAGAAAGAACAGGAGTAGTGCAAGATAGAATGGTGGAGGGAGTGATAGCTTTAGTGTATAAGAAGGGAAATAGATTAGATATGGAGAACTATAGACCAATCAGTCTATTAAATGTGGATTATAAAATACTGACTAAAGTTTTAGCGAATAGAGTGAAAAGAGTGATAGGAAGTATAGTTCAACCAACACAGAGTTACAGTATACCAGGCAGGGATATAGCGGACACGATAGGGACCGTTAGGGATGTTATGGAGCATATGAAACGAGATGAGAAGGGAGGGATAGTATTAGGGATTGATTGGAATAAAGCTTTTGATAGAGTGGAACACAAATATTTATTTAGGGTATTAGAGAAGTTTGGATTTGGGGTGAAAGTGATAGGATGGATAAGAAGACTATATGAAAAAGCAAAAAGTTGCATAAAAATAAATGGAGTGCTAACAGACAAGTTCGATGTAGGAAGATCAGTAAGACAGGGATGTCCCCTGTATGCATTATTGTATGCCATTTCAGTAGAGCCTCTAGCTACTTTAATTAAGAGAGATAAAAGAGTAGTGGGCATTGAGTTGCCATATGGAGGGATGTGTACTATAAACCAATATGCAGATGATACTACAATCACAGTGAGAGAAGGAAACAGTGTAAAAAGAGTTTTAGAGATAGTGAAGAGGTATGGGAAGGCATCAGGGGCAAAAATAAATATGGAGAAATCAGAACTAATGTATATAGGGGAGGTAGAGAGAGTAGAGGTAGGGTTAAGAGTGGAGGAAAGATATGTGAAAGTATTAGGGGTATATTTAGGGGTGCAAAGCAAAGAGGCAAGAGATGTGACTTGGACCGGGGTGATTAACAAAATAAGAACAGTATGTGCAGCATGGAAAGGGAGAAAATTGAAATTAAATGGGAAAGTAATAGTGGTAAATAGCCTGTTATTGTCAGTATGTGTGTATGTGATGAGTGTAATGGAAATGCCAGGGTGGGTGTTGAATGAATTGAATAAAATTGTAGGTGATTTTATATGGGGCGGCAAAGGGGTGAAAATTGCACAGAAAACATTGGTGGGTAAGAGATGGGAAGGGGGTTTAAACTTGATGGACTTAGAAACAAAAAGAGCCGCAATGAGAATAAAAACGGTAATAAAATATATGGGAGGGAGATGGGATTATGGATGGAAGGAGTTCTTAAGAAAGTATGTTGATGACGTGGGAGGAATAGGAGATAATGGTTGGTACATGGGCTTCAAGCAATCAATGACGGGAGGAATACCAGAAATATATCGGGAGGTTTTAGAGGCATGGAGGCATTTCCTACCCAAATTAGAGTATGAGTGTGAAGATATAAATGTGATTAAAAATCTGCCACTATTTCTGAATGAAAAAATTAAGTATAAAAATAAAACATTGTATGAACATAAATTTATAGAAGGGGGCATAAAACAAGTAAAGGATATAATGTACGAAGTTATTCCAGGATTTCTTAGAGATAACTGCATTTATGATTCTGTGTGTGATTTAGATGGAATGGAGAATAGAGAGAAAGTGAATACAATATATGACAAAATTAAAACAAGCATACCCTTGCAATGGACTAAGGTGATTAAAAGTGAATGTGTCTCTAAAGAAGAGCAATGTATGCCAGAGATGTATGTGCATGATAATGGTGAAAAGTACAAAATTAAGAATATGAGTGTAAAGAATGTATACAGGAGATTAATCGGTGATGTTATAAAAGAACCAGCGGCAGAAAAAGTGTGGAAGAAAGTGTTTGAGGATCTGGATGTGAAAAAAATCTGGTCAAACCTAAATATAAAATACAACAGTATTGATTGTGAGAACAATGACTTTCTGATAAGACATAATAGAATTTACACGAATGTGGTGTTAAATAAAATAAACAATGATGTCAATGTGATGTGTGATGTGTGTGATAATGGCCATGAGAGTTTTTTACATTATTTTCTGAGATGTGAAGCTTTGGTTGGTTTCTTTGATTTTCTTAAAAGTATATTAATAGAAAACTGGGGTGTGCAAGTGAAGTCAGAGGAGGAATGGGGGAAAATATTTTTGTTTGGAATTGTTGGGAAAAGGAAAAAAAGGGATATCTGTCTAATTAATTTTCTTTTAAGTCATGCTAGACTAGCAGTGGTTCTAAGAAGGAACTATGCACATTTTGAGGGTAGGACGATGAAAGTTAAAGATATATTTAAGTTAATAACACAAAGAGATGTGGAGTTGATTTGTAAGTTTGGAGAGAAAAAGGCAAAAGAATTTTTTATAGACACAAATAAGTTCATATATCAAGATGTGGGTGGGAAAATCTGCTTTAATTGGTAGGAAGCAATCATCTGATTTGAGAAGGGTAGTAGACATATCTCTTGTATATTTCATTTATGTATCTGTATTTTCCTTTTTTTGTGCAAAATAATGGATGTCAATTGAAAGATGACTCATATGAATGTAACAAATTGTGTTGAGTGAGTGTGAATGTGATGGAAAACTGTAATTGAAAATTTGTGAATTGAAAAAAAAAAAAAGATAAAAAAAAAAAAAAAAGAGAGCGCCCGATCTCGTCTGATCTCGGAAGCTATGCAGCGTCGGGCCTGGTTAGTACTTGGATGGGAGACCGCCTGGGAATACCAGGTGCTGTAAGCTTTTGCCTTTTCTTCACTATTTATATAATATGCTGGCTTTTAGAAAGACGTGTTTTACCGCTCTATTTATTACAATCATTTAAATGTATTATAGAGTTTTAAGTGTTTTACATGTTTTTTAGGCCATTTTATTACTCTTAACATTTTAAGTGTATGTGTCTTTAATAAATGGATGGTTGGCCTGTCATGTGACTAGACACATGACAGGAAGCAGGAAGTACAACTGTATAAGAGAGCAGCATGACAAACAAAGGACAGTCACCAAACTGTTGGATTGAGGAGTTGCTAATTTTAGAGCTCACCTTTCCATTCACCACCTGCAAACTTTGGATTACACTTTCTGTGGATTGTATATACACTGGTGGACACTCACATTGGACTTATCAACACACTGGGGTTCTTGGACTGTTTTTAGGGTATGGACAAATGAACTGTATTCTTTTAACAGAGTTTACCTGTTTTTAGGGTATGGACAAATGAACTGTATTCTTTTAACAGAGTTAACCTAGTTTTATCGTGTTGTTTTAAAGTCTTTTATGTGAACCTTGTAAATACACCAAATCTATTTAAACCAATTTTCTTTTATGTCTCATTCTTTTAACCACTAGTCATCTCTCACAGTTAAATCTGACCCCATTTTAGTCTTGTAACTCGGCTGATAAGGCCGATTGTTACACTTTTATGGGAGACCGCCTGGGAATACCAGGTGCTGTAAGCTTTTGCCTTTTCTTCACTATTTATATAATATGCTGGCTTTTACGGAGGCTGATCTTTAAATAGCCCACTTTTTGGAGCAGCCCTCGCTTATGGCCATACCGCGCTGAGAGCGCCCGATCTCGTCTGATCTCGGAAGCTAAGCAGCGTCGGGCCTAGTTAGTACTTGGATGGGAGACCGCCTGGGAATACCAGGTGCTGTAAGCTTTTGCCTTTTCTTCACTATTTATATAATATGCTGGCTTTTACGGAGGCTGATCTTTAAATAGCCCACTTTTTGGAGCAGCCCTCGCTTATGGCCATACCGCGCTGAGAGCGCCCGGTCTCGTCTGATCTCGGAAGCTAAGCAGCGTAGGGCCTGGTTAGTACTTGGATGGGAGACCGCCTGGGAATACCAGGTGCTGTAAGCTTTTGCCTTTTCTTCACTATTTATATAATATGCTGGCTTTTAGAAAGACGTGTTTTACCGCTCTATTTATTACAATCATTTAAATGTATTATAGAGTTTTAAGTGTTTTACATGTTTTTTAGGCCATTTTATTACTCTTAACATTTTAAGTGTATGTGTCTTTAATAAATGGATGGTTGGCCTGTCATGTGACTAGACACATGACAGGAAGCAGGAAGTACAACTGTATAAGAGAGCAGCATGACAAACAAAGGACAGTCACCAAACTGTTGGATTGAGGAGTTGCTAATTTTAGAGCTCACCTTTCCATTCACCACCTGCAAACTTTGGATTACACTTTCTGTGGATTGTATATACACTGGTGGACACTCACATTGGACTTATCAACACACTGGGGTTCTTGGACTGTTTTTAGGGTATGGACAAATGAACTGTATTCTTTTAACAGAGTTTACCTGTTTTTAGGGTATGGACAAATGAACTGTATTCTTTTAACAGAGTTTACCTAGTTTTATCGTGTTGTTTTAAAGTCTTTTATGTGAACCTTGTAAATACACCAAATCTATTTAAACCAATTTTCTTTTATGTCTCATTCTTTTAACCACTAGTCATCTCTCACAGTTAAATCTGACCCCATTTTAGTCTTGTAACTCGGCTGATAAGGCCGAGTGTTACACTTTTATGGGAGACCGCCTGGGAATACCAGGTGCTGTAAGCTTTTGCCTTTTCTTTACTATTTATGTAATATGCTGGCTTTTACGGAGGCTGATCTTTAAATAGCCCACTTTTTGGAGCAGCCCTCGCTTATGGCCATACCGCGCTGAGAGCGCCCCATCTCGTCTGATCTCGGAAGCTAAGCAGCGTCGGGCCTGGTTAGTACTTGGATGGGAGACCGCCTGGGAATACCAGGTGCTGTAAGCTTTTGCCTTTTCTTCACTATTTATATAATATGCTGGCTTTTACGGAGGCTGATCTTTAAATAGCCCACTTTTTGGAGCAGCCCTCGCTTATGGCCATACCGCGCTGAGAGCGCCCAATCTCGTCTGATCTCGGAAGCTATGCAGCGTCGGGCCTGGTTAGTACTTGGATGGGAGACCGCCTGGGAATACCAGGTGCTGTAAGCTTTTGCCTTTTCTTCACTATTTATATAATATGCTGGCTTTTAGAAAGACGTGTTTTACTGCTCTATTTATTACAATCATTTAAATGTATTATAGAGTTTTAAGTGTTTTACATGTTTTTAGGCCATTTTATTACTCTTAACATTTTAAGTGTATGTGTCTTTAATAAATGGATGGTTGGCCTGTCATGTGACTAGACACATGACAGGAAGCAGGAAGTACAACTGTATAAGAGAGCAGCATGACAAACAAAGGACAGTCACCAAACTGTTGGATTGAGGAGTTGCTAATTTTAGAGCTCACCTTTCCATTCACCACCTGCAAACTTTGGATTACACTTTCTGTGGATTGTATATACACTGGTGGACACTCACATTGGACTTATCAACACACTGGGGTTCTTGGACTGTTTTTAGGGTATGGACAAATGAACTGTATTCTTTTAACAGAGTTTACCTGTTTTTAGGGTATGGACAAATGAACTGTATTCTTTTAACAGAGTTTACCTAGTTTTATCGTGTTGTTTTAAAGTCTTTTATGTGAACCTTGTAAATACACCAAATCTATTTAAACCAATTTTCTTTTATGTCTCATTCTTTTAACCACTAGTCATCTCTCACAGTTAAATCTGACCCCATTTTAGTCTTGTAACTCGGCTGATAAGGCAGATTGTTACACTTTTATGGGAGACCGCCTGGGAATACCAGGTGCTGTAAGCTTTTGCCTTTTCTTCACTATTTATATAATATGCTGGCTTTTACGGAGGCTGATCTTTAAATAGCCCACTTTTTGGAGCAGCCCTCGCTTATGGCCATACCACGCTGAGAGCGCCCGATCTCGTCTGATCTCGGAAGCTAAGCAGCGTCGGGCCTGCTTAGTACTTGGATGGGAGACCGCCTGGGAATACCAGGTGCTGTAAGCTTTTGCCTTTTCTTCACTATTTATATAATATGCTGGCTTTTACGGAGGCTGATCTTTAAATAGCCCACTTTTTGGAGTAGCCCTCATTTATGGCCATACCGCGCTGAGAGCGCCCGATCTCGTCTGATCTCGGAAGCTAAGCAGCGTCGGGCCTGGTTAGTACTTGGATGGGAGACCGCCTGGGAATACCAGGTGCTGTAAGCTTTTGCCTTTTCTTCACTATTTATATAATATGCTGGCTTTTAGAAAGACGTGTTTTACCGCTCTATTTATTACAATCATTTAAATGTATTATAGAGTTTTAAGTGTTTTACATGTTTTTTAGGCCATTTTATTACTCTTAACATTTTAAGTGTATGTGTCTTTAATAAATGGATGGTTGGCCTGTCATGTGACTAGACACATGACAGGAAGCAGGAAGTACAACTGTATAAGAGAGCAGCATGACAAACAAAGGACAGTCACCAAACTGTTGGATTGAGGAGTTGCTAATTTTAGAGCTCACCTTTCCATTCACCACCTGCAAACTTTGGATTACACTTTCTGTGGATTGTATATACACTGGTGGACACTCACATTGGACTTATCAACACACTGGGGTTCTTGGACTGTTTTTAGGGTATGGACAAATGAACTGTATTCTTTTAACAGAGTTTACCTGTTTTTAGGGTATGGACAAATGAACTGTATTCTTTTAACAGAGTTTACCTAGTTTTATCGTGTTGTTTTAAAGTCTTTTATGTGAACCTTGTAAATACACCAAATCTATTTAAACCAATTTTCTTTTATGTCTCATTCTTTTAACCACTAGTCATCTCTCACAGTTAAATCTGACCCCATTTTAGTCTTGTAACTCGGCTGATAAGGCCGAGTGTTACACTTTTATGGGAGACCGCCTGGGAATACCAGGTGCTGTAAGCTTTTGCCTTTTCTTTACTATTTATGTAATATGCTGGCTTTTACGGAGGCTGATCTTTAAATAGCCCACTTTTTGGAGCAGCCCTCGCTTATGGCCATACCGCGCTGAGAGTGCCCGATCTCGTCTGATCTCGGAAGCTAAGCAGCGTCGGGCCTGGTTAGTACTTGGATGGGAGACCGCCTTGGAATACCAGGTGCTGTAAGCTTTTGCCTTTTCTTCACTATTTATATAATATGCTGGCTTTTACGGAGGCTGATCTTTAAATAGCCCACTTTTTGGAGCAGCCCTCGCTTATGGCCATACCGCGCTGAGAGCGCCCGATCTCGTCTGATCTCGGAAGCTAAGCAGCGTCGGGCCTGGTTAGTACTTGGATGGGAGACCGCCTGGGAATACCAGGTGCTGTAAGCTTTTGCCTTTTCTTCACTATTTATATAATATGCTGGCTTTTACGGAGGCTGATCTTTAAATAGCCCACTTTTTGGAGCAGCCCTCGCTTATGGCCATACCACGCTGAGAGCGCCCGATCTCGTCTGATCTCGGAAGCTAAGCAGCGTCGGGCCTGCTTAGTACTTGGATGGGAGACCGCCTGGGAATACCAGGTGCTGTAAGCTTTTGCCTTTTCTTCACTATTTATATAATATGCTGGCTTTTAGAAAGACGTGTTTTACCGCTCTATTTATTACAATCATTTAAATGTATTATAGAGTTTTAAGTGTTTTACATGTTTTTTAGGCCATTTTATTACTCTTAACATTTTAAGTGTATGTGTCTTTAATAAATGGATGGTCGGCCTGTCATGTGACTAGACACATGACAGGAAGCAGGAAGTACAACTGTATAAGAGAGCAGCATGACAAACAAAGGACAGTCACCAAACTGTTGGATTGAGGAGTTGCTAATTTTAGAGCTCACCTTTCCATTCACCACCTGCAAACTTTGGATTACACTTTCTGTGGATTGTATATACACTGGTGGACACTCACATTGGACTTATCAACACACTGGGGTTCTTGGACTGTTTTTAGGGTATGGAAAAATGAACTTTATTCTTTTAACAGAGTTTACCTGTTTTTAGGGTATGGACAAATGAACTGTATTCTTTTAACAGAGTTTACCTAGTTTTATCGTGTTGTTTTAAAGTCTTTTATGTGAACCTTGTAAATACACCAAATCTATTTAAACCAATTTTCTTTTATGTCTCATTCTTTTAACCACTAGTCATCTCTCACAGTTAAATCTGACCCCATTTTAGTCTTGTAACTCGGCTGATAAGGCCGATTGTAACACTTTTATGGGAGACCGCCTGGGAATACCAGGTGCTGTAAGCTTTTGCCTTTTCTTTACTATTTATGTAATATGCTGGCTTTTACGGAGGCTGATCTTTAAATAGCCCACTTTTTGGAGCAGCCCTCGCTTATGGCCATACCGCGCTGAGAGCGCCCGATCTCGTCTGATCTCGGAAGCTAAGCAGCGTCGGGCCTGGTTAGTACTTGGATGGGAGACCGCCTGGGAATACCAGGTGCTGTAAGCTTTTGCCTTTTCTTCACTATTTATATAAAGACGTGTTTTACCGCTCTATTTATTACAATCATTTAAATGTATTATAGAGTTTTAAGTGTTTTACATGTTTTTTAGGCCATTTTATTACTCTTAACATTTTAAGTGTATGTGTCTTTAATAAATGGATGGTTGGCCTGTCATGTGACTAGACACATGACAGGAAGCAGGAAGTACAACTGTATAAGAGAGCAGCATGACAAACAAAGGACAGTCACCAAACTGTTGGATTGAGGATTTGCTAATTTTAGAGCTCACCTTTCCATTCACCACCTGCAAACTTTGGATTACACTTTCTGTGGATTGTATATACACTGGTGGACACTCACATTGGACTTATCAACACACTGGGGTTCTTGGACTGTTTTTAGGGTATGGACAAATGAACTGTATTCTTTTAACAGAGTTTACCTGTTTTTAGGGTATGGACAAATGAACTGTATTCTTTTAACAGAGTTTACCTAGTTTTATCGTGTTGTTTTAAAGTCTTTTATGTGAACCTTGTAATTACACCAAATCTATTTAAACCAATTTTCTTTTATGTCTCATTCTTTTAACCACTAGTCATCTCTCACAGTTAAATCTGACCCCATTTTAGTCTTGTAACTCGGCTGATAAGGCCGATTGTTACACTTTTATGGGAGACCGCCTGGGAATACCAGGTGCTGTAAGCTTTTGCCTTTTCTTCACTATTTATATAATATGCTGGCTTTTACGGAGGCTGATCTTTAAATAGCCCACTTTTTGGAGCAGCCCTCGCTTATGGCCATACCGCGCTGAGAGCGCCCGATCTCGTCTGATCTCGAAAGCTAAGCAGCGTCGGGCCTGGTTAGTACTTGGATGGGAGACCGCCTGGGAATACCAGGTGCTGTAAGCTTTTGCCTTTTATTCACTATTTATATAATATGCTGGCTTTTACGGAGGCTGATCTTTAAATAGCCCACTTTTTGGAGCAGCCCTCGCTTATGGCCATACCGCGCTGAGAGCGCCCGATCTCGTCTGATCTCGGAAGCTAAGCAGCGTAGGGCCTGGTTAGTACTTGGATGGGAGACCGCCTGGGAATACCAGGTGCTGTAAGCTTTTACCTTTTCTTCAATATTTATATAATATGCTGGCTTTTAGAAAGACGTGTTTTACCGCTCTATTTATTACAATCATTTAAATGTATTATAGAGTTTTAAGTGTTTTACATGTTTTTTAGGCCATTTTATTACTCTTAACATTTTAAGTGTATGTGTCTTTAATAAATGGATGGTTGGCCTGTCATGTGACTAGACACATGACAGGAAGCAGGAAGTACAACTGTATAAGAGAGCAGCATGACAAACAAAGGACAGTCACCAAACTGTTGGATTGAGGAGTTGCTAATTTTAGAGCTCACCTTTCCATTCACCACCTGCAAACTTTGGATTACACTTTCTGTGGATTGTATATACACTGGTGGACACTCACATTGGACTTATCAACACACTGGGGTTCTTGGACTGTTTTTAGGGTATGGACAAATGAACTGTATTCTTTTAACAGAGTTTACCTGTTTTTAGGGTATGGACAAATGAACTGTATTCTTTTAACAGAGTTTACCTAGTTTTATCGTGTTGTTTTAAAGTCTTTTATGTGAACCTTGTAAATACACCAAATCTATTTAAACCAATTTTCTTTTATGTCTCATTCTTTTAACCACTAGTCATCTCTCACAGTTAAATCTGACCCCATTTTAGTCTTGTAACTCGGCTGATAAGGCCGATTGTTACACTTTTATGGGAGACCGCCTGGGAATACCAGGTGCTGTAAGCTTTTGCCTTTTCTTCACTATTTATGTAATATGCTGGCTTTTACGGAGGCTGATCTTTAAATAGCCCACTTTTTGGAGCAGCCCTCGCTTATGGCCATACTGCGCTGAGAGCGCCCGATCTCGTCTGATCTCGGAAGCTAAGCAGCGTCGGGCCTGGTTAGTACTTGGATGGGAGACCGCCTGGGAATACCAGGTGCTGTAAGCTTTTGCCTTTTCTTCACTATTTATATAATATGCTGGCTTTTAGAAAGACGTGTTTTACCGCTCTATTTATTACAATCATTTAAATGTATTATAGAGTTTTAAGTGTTTTACATGTTTTTTAGGCCATTTTATTACTCTTAACATTTTAAGTGTATGTGTCTTTAATAAATGGATGGTTGGCCTGTCATGTGACTAGACACATGACAGGAAGCAGGAAGTACAACTGTATAAGAGAGCAGCATGACAAACAAAGGACAGTCACCAAACTGTTGGATTGAGGAGTTGCTAATTTTAGAGCTCACCTTTCCATTCACCACCTGCAAACTTTGGATTACACTTTCTGTGGATTGTATATACACTGGTGGACACTCACATTGGACTTATCAACACACTGGGGTTCTTGGACTGTTTTTAGGGTATGGACAAATGAACTGTATTCTTTTAACAGAGTTTACCTGTTTTTAGGGTATGGACAAATGAACTGTATTCTTTTAACAGAGTTTACCTAGTTTTATCGTGTTGTTTTAAAGTCTTTTATGAGAACCTTGTAAATACACCAAATCTATTTAAACCAATTTTCTTTTATGTCTCATTCTTTTAACCACTAGTCATCTCTCACAATTAAATCTGACCCCATTTTAGTCTTGTAACTCGGCTGATAAGGCCGAGTGTTACACTTTTATGGGAGACCGCCTGGGAATACCAGGTGCTGTAAGCTTTTGCCTTTTCTTTACTATTTATGTAATATGCTGGCTTTTACGGAGGCTGATCTTTAAATAGCCCACTTTTTGGAGCAGCCCTCGCTTATGGCCATACCGCGCTGAGAGCGCCCGATCTCGTCTGATCTCGGAAGCTAAGCAGCGTCGGGCCTGGTTAGTACTTGGATGGGAGACCGCCTGGGAATACCAGGTGCTGTAAGCTTTTGCCTTTTCTTCACTATTTATATAATATGCTGGATTTTACGGAGGCTGATCTTTAAATAGCCCACTTTTTGGAGCAGACCTCGCTTATGGCCATACCACCCTGAGGGCGCTAGAGAGCCAGCAGGTAGTGCTAGGTTTGCAGTGCAGAGATACTCTCTGAATCCATTTGTTTGACAATCTCTTTTCTGAAATACTTAATTTTCTTTTTGATTTTGGACTTTGGGAATTCGTTGTTGGAAAGTCAGAGTTAACCCTGATCACTTCCCCCAACAGCTTAGGCTGTGTGGGGGACTTTTTGGACTCTTCCTGGTTGAAGCATGCTGCAGATGCACATCATGGCTGCAGACAAAGAAACAGTGCAAACAACAATGATAAAAGGTAGCAATGGGAAGAATGAAGAGGACGATCAAAGAAGTGGAAAAGACAACCAAGTAGTGATTCAAAAGCAGCAGAAAACAAACAAAGTCACAGGAGATCTGCAGAGAGAAAGAGAAGAAAACAACCAAGGAGTGCAAGGAGGAACAAAAGGAAAATATAGCAAAGACCTGACATTGGAGGTGGAAGTGGAGGGAACAGAAAAGATTTCCATGATGGATTTGCTGAGGGGAGTAAAGAAGGAGTGTGGAGAGGTGATCGGCTGCAGAGTGAGAGGTGAAAGGATGTATGAACTCACAATGAAGGATGAAGAGGCAAAGCATAAACTAATGGATGGCGTGAGAGTACAAGGAGTGATGGTGCATGCAAGGGAAGTTATGAATAATGACATGGTGGTGTCTTTTATAAACTTGCCAGTATACTTAGAGGATGAGAAGATACTCTTCAAACTACAAGAGTGGGGAGTACGACCACTCTCACCAATAAAACGTCGGTTATGGCCTGGAACGGATATAGCTGATGGAACCCGGTTCTTAAAGGTTCGTTTTACGGAACAGGTATGTTCACTTCCATACTCCACAAAGTTTGAGACTCTGAGAGGCACCGAATATTTTCGCGTCATCCATGATAGACAAGTACGTGTTTGCAGACTTTGTATCAAGCCAGGGCACATATTCAGAGAGTGCCCTGAATTAAAGTGCTTCAAATGTGGTGGAGGAGGACATTATGCAAGAGATTGTGAAGAATGGATGCGATTAGAGAGAGAGCGAGTAGTTGGACAAGAAGATGATGAAAGGAGGTACAGTGATCTGACAGAGGAACAAGAGGTGGAAGTGGCTGGTGTTGTGAGCGGGGGAGGTAAAGATGGAGCTGAGGCTGGTGAAAAAAGAAGCAAAATGGAGCGGCGAGACAGAATTGGGAGCAAGGGTGAAAAGGATGGCGAGGAGGAGGAGATGGAACAGTCGGAACAGAGCGAGGAAGACAAAGGTGAAAGTAAAGTGAAAGGAAAAGGTAAAGAGGATGAAAAGAAAGAGATGGAACAGGAACTGAAAGAAAGTAAAGGTGAAGAAAATAGGAATGGGGGACAAAAAGATGGACTGAAAGCAAAGATTAAAAGACTCAGTGCAAAGAGGAAGTCTGAGACGGACGGAGAACAGAGTGAACAGATCAAGGAACCACGGGCAGGTATTTGATGCCTTATTTAATTATATGTGGTTTTGTTTTTCAATTTTATTTAGTTTTCTTTAGCTACTCTCATGGCCACTGTAACTTCAATAAATATAAATGGGTTAAGGAATAAAAGCAAGATGAAAGAGTTATTATTTACATATAGGAGTGATATAATTTGTATACAGGAGACAAATTGGGAAGAGGATAAAGTGAGAGAGATGAGAGAGGAGTGGAGAGGGGATATTTATTATAATAATGGAGCAAAAAATGCAAGAGGTGTGGCAGTACTTTTTAAAAAAGATAGTGTCAAAGGTATAAGGGAGGTATATAAAGATCAGAGGGGAAGGATCTTGGTAGTTGAATTTACATATAGAGATATAGATTTTAGATTAATAAATATATACGTTCCGAATATAGAAGTAGATAGGAGGGAAATATTGGAAGAATTAAAAGAATTAGTTGTGGGGAAATGTATTGTAGTGGGGGATTTTAATATAAAATGTAGCAGATTAGATGTGGGCAAGGGCGTAAAATTTAGATGGGAGAAATCTAGGGGAATGTTGATGGAGATAATGAGAGAGAAGGGGTTAATAGATGTGTGGAGGTATGAAAATCCAGAAAAAAGAGAATTTACTAGGAGGCAATTAAAAGAAGGTATATTAAAACAGAGTAGAATAGATTTAGTGTTAGTTAAGGAGGAAATCATTAGATACATAGATGGGACAAGGCATCAAGGAAATAGTTTAAGTGATCATGATGGTGTTAGGTTCAGAATTAAGATAGGGAGTGAGGAGGTAGGAGGAGGGATGTGGATATTGAATGCAGGATACATTGGAGAGGAAGAATATGAGATACAGATGAAGGATCTAATAAATAGAGAAAATGAGAAGATAGATGAGTATAAAAGAGAGGGAGGATTAGATGACAGAATAGGGGAAAGATGGGAGAAAATGAAAGACCAGATTAAGTTCATCAGTATAAAATATAGTAAGAAAAGATGGGAAAAGATGAAGAAGGAAGAAGAGTTGCTGAAAGAAAGATTGAGGGAAGAATTAAACAAGGCTGAAGATGAAGAAGGATATAGTATGGAAAAATATATAGAGGCTAAGATAGCACTGGAGAAATTTGAGAGGGAGAAATGTAGAGGAGCAATTCTAAGAAGTAGGGCAAAATATGCATTAGAAGGTGAGAAATGTACAGGGTATTTCTTAGGGCTAGAGAAAAGGAGACAAAGTAAAACATATATAAACGAAATAAATACAAAGGAAGGCAAAACAACAAAAGACTACGTAGAGATTTTGGAGAGAGTGCAAGAATTCTATGAAGATTTATACAAGAGGGGAGGAGCAGATGAGAAAATCATAGAGGAAGTATTAGAAAGTGTAGGGAATATTCTAAGTGAGGAAGATAGGGAATGGTGTGATAAGGATATAGAGGAAGAGGAGGTGAAAGAGGCAATAGGGGGGTTGAAAAATGGAAAAAGTCCGGGGAGTGATGGGATCGGTATTGAATGGTATAAAACATATAAGGAAGGGGTAGCACCAATTCTAGTTGAAGTTTTTAAGGGGATAGAAAGAACAGGAGTAGTGCAAGATAGAATGGTGGAGGGAGTGATAGCTTTAGTGTATAAGAAGGGAAATAGATTAGATATGGAGAACTATAGACCAATCAGTCTATTAAATGTGGATTATAAAATACTGACTAAAGTTTTAGCGAATAGAGTGAAAAGAGTGATAGGAAGTATAGTTCAACCAACACAGAGTTACAGTATACCAGGCAGGGATATAGCGGACACGATAGGGACCGTTAGGGATGTTATGGAGCATATGAAACGAGATGAGAAGGGAGGGATAGTATTAGGGATTGATTGGAATAAAGCTTTTGATAGAGTGGAACACAAATATTTATTTAGGGTATTAGAGAAGTTTGGATTTGGGGTGAAAGTGATAGGATGGATAAGAAGACTATATGAAAAAGCAAAAAGTTGCATAAAAATAAATGGAGTGCTAACAGACAAGTTCGATGTAGGAAGATCAGTAAGACAGGGATGTCCCCTGTATGCATTATTGTATGCCATTTCAGTAGAGCCTCTAGCTACTTTAATTAAGAGAGATAAAAGAGTAGTGGGCATTGAGTTGCCATATGGAGGGATGTGTACTATAAACCAATATGCAGATGATACTACAATCACAGTGAGAGAAGGAAACAGTGTAAAAAGAGTTTTAGAGATAGTGAAGAGGTATGGGAAGGCATCAGGGGCAAAAATAAATATGGAGAAATCAGAACTAATGTATATAGGGGAGGTAGAGAGAGTAGAGGTAGGGTTAAGAGTGGAGGAAAGATATGTGAAAGTATTAGGGGTATATTTAGGGGTGCAAAGCAAAGAGGCAAGAGATGTGACTTGGACCGGGGTGATTAACAAAATAAGAACAGTATGTGCAGCATGGAAAGGGAGAAAATTGAAATTAAATGGGAAAGTAATAGTGGTAAATAGCCTGTTATTGTCAGTATGTGTGTATGTGATGAGTGTAATGGAAATGCCAGGGTGGGTGTTGAATGAATTGAATAAAATTGTAGGTGATTTTATATGGGGCGGCAAAGGGGTGAAAATTGCACAGAAAACATTGGTGGGTAAGAGATGGGAAGGGGGTTTAAACTTGATGGACTTAGAAACAAAAAGAGCCGCAATGAGAATAAAAACGGTAATAAAATATATGGGAGGGAGATGGGATTATGGATGGAAGGAGTTCTTAAGAAAGTATGTTGATGACGTGGGAGGAATAGGAGATAATGGTTGGTACATGGGCTTCAAGCAATCAATGACGGGAGGAATACCAGAAATATATCGGGAGGTTTTAGAGGCATGGAGGCATTTCCTACCCAAATTAGAGTATGAGTGTGAAGATATAAATGTGATTAAAAATCTGCCACTATTTCTGAATGAAAAAATTAAGTATAAAAATAAAACATTGTATGAACATAAATTTATAGAAGGGGGCATAAAACAAGTAAAGGATATAATGTACGAAGTTATTCCAGGATTTCTTAGAGATAACTGCATTTATGATTCTGTGTGTGATTTAGATGGAATGGAGAATAGAGAGAAAGTGAATACAATATATGACAAAATTAAAACAAGCATACCCTTGCAATGGACTAAGGTGATTAAAAGTGAATGTGTCTCTAAAGAAGAGCAATGTATGCCAGAGATGTATGTGCATGATAATGGTGAAAAGTACAAAATTAAGAATATGAGTGTAAAGAATGTATACAGGAGATTAATCGGTGATGTTATAAAAGAACCAGCGGCAGAAAAAGTGTGGAAGAAAGTGTTTGAGGATCTGGATGTGAAAAAAATCTGGTCAAACCTAAATATAAAATACAACAGTATTGATTGTGAGAACAATGACTTTCTGATAAGACATAATAGAATTTACACGAATGTGGTGTTAAATAAAATAAACAATGATGTCAATGTGATGTGTGATGTGTGTGATAATGGCCATGAGAGTTTTTTACATTATTTTCTGAGATGTGAAGCTTTGGTTGGTTTCTTTGATTTTCTTAAAAGTATATTAATAGAAAACTGGGGTGTGCAAGTGAAGTCAGAGGAGGAATGGGGGAAAATATTTTTGTTTGGAATTGTTGGGAAAAGGAAAAAAAGGGATATCTGTCTAATTAATTTTCTTTTAAGTCATGCTAGACTAGCAGTGGTTCTAAGAAGGAACTATGCACATTTTGAGGGTAGGACGATGAAAGTTAAAGATATATTTAAGTTAATAACACAAAGAGATGTGGAGTTGATTTGTAAGTTTGGAGAGAAAAAGGCAAAAGAATTTTTTATAGACACAAATAAGTTCATATATCAAGATGTGGGTGGGAAAATCTGCTTTAATTGGTAGGAAGCAATCATCTGATTTGAGAAGGGTAGTAGACATATCTCTTGTATATTTCATTTATGTATCTGTATTTTCCTTTTTTTGTGCAAAATAATGGATGTCAATTGAAAGATGACTCATATGAATGTAACAAATTGTGTTGAGTGAGTGTGAATGTGATGGAAAACTGTAATTGAAAATTTGTGAATTGAAAAAAAAAAAAAGATAAAAAAAAAAAAAAAAGAGAGCGCCCGATCTCGTCTGATCTCGGAAGCTATGCAGCGTCGGGCCTGGTTAGTACTTGGATGGGAGACCGCCTGGGAATACCAGGTGCTGTAAGCTTTTGCCTTTTCTTCACTATTTATATAATATGCTGGCTTTTAGAAAGACGTGTTTTACCGCTCTATTTATTACAATCATTTAAATGTATTATAGAGTTTTAAGTGTTTTACATGTTTTTTAGGCCATTTTATTACTCTTAACATTTTAAGTGTATGTGTCTTTAATAAATGGATGGTTGGCCTGTCATGTGACTAGACACATGACAGGAAGCAGGAAGTACAACTGTATAAGAGAGCAGCATGACAAACAAAGGACAGTCACCAAACTGTTGGATTGAGGAGTTGCTAATTTTAGAGCTCACCTTTCCATTCACCACCTGCAAACTTTGGATTACACTTTCTGTGGATTGTATATACACTGGTGGACACTCACATTGGACTTATCAACACACTGGGGTTCTTGGACTGTTTTTAGGGTATGGACAAATGAACTGTATTCTTTTAACAGAGTTTACCTGTTTTTAGGGTATGGACAAATGAACTGTATTCTTTTAACAGAGTTAACCTAGTTTTATCGTGTTGTTTTAAAGTCTTTTATGTGAACCTTGTAAATACACCAAATCTATTTAAACCAATTTTCTTTTATGTCTCATTCTTTTAACCACTAGTCATCTCTCACAGTTAAATCTGACCCCATTTTAGTCTTGTAACTCGGCTGATAAGGCCGATTGTTACACTTTTATGGGAGACCGCCTGGGAATACCAGGTGCTGTAAGCTTTTGCCTTTTCTTCACTATTTATATAATATGCTGGCTTTTACGGAGGCTGATCTTTAAATAGCCCACTTTTTGGAGCAGCCCTCGCTTATGGCCATACCGCGCTGAGAGCGCCCGATCTCGTCTGATCTCGGAAGCTAAGCAGCGTCGGGCCTAGTTAGTACTTGGATGGGAGACCGCCTGGGAATACCAGGTGCTGTAAGCTTTTGCCTTTTCTTCACTATTTATATAATATGCTGGCTTTTACGGAGGCTGATCTTTAAATAGCCCACTTTTTGGAGCAGCCCTCGCTTATGGCCATACCGCGCTGAGAGCGCCCGGTCTCGTCTGATCTCGGAAGCTAAGCAGCGTAGGGCCTGGTTAGTACTTGGATGGGAGACCGCCTGGGAATACCAGGTGCTGTAAGCTTTTGCCTTTTCTTCACTATTTATATAATATGCTGGCTTTTAGAAAGACGTGTTTTACCGCTCTATTTATTACAATCATTTAAATGTATTATAGAGTTTTAAGTGTTTTACATGTTTTTTAGGCCATTTTATTACTCTTAACATTTTAAGTGTATGTGTCTTTAATAAATGGATGGTTGGCCTGTCATGTGACTAGACACATGACAGGAAGCAGGAAGTACAACTGTATAAGAGAGCAGCATGACAAACAAAGGACAGTCACCAAACTGTTGGATTGAGGAGTTGCTAATTTTAGAGCTCACCTTTCCATTCACCACCTGCAAACTTTGGATTACACTTTCTGTGGATTGTATATACACTGGTGGACACTCACATTGGACTTATCAACACACTGGGGTTCTTGGACTGTTTTTAGGGTATGGACAAATGAACTGTATTCTTTTAACAGAGTTTACCTGTTTTTAGGGTATGGACAAATGAACTGTATTCTTTTAACAGAGTTTACCTAGTTTTATCGTGTTGTTTTAAAGTCTTTTATGTGAACCTTGTAAATACACCAAATCTATTTAAACCAATTTTCTTTTATGTCTCATTCTTTTAACCACTAGTCATCTCTCACAGTTAAATCTGACCCCATTTTAGTCTTGTAACTCGGCTGATAAGGCCGAGTGTTACACTTTTATGGGAGACCGCCTGGGAATACCAGGTGCTGTAAGCTTTTGCCTTTTCTTTACTATTTATGTAATATGCTGGCTTTTACGGAGGCTGATCTTTAAATAGCCCACTTTTTGGAGCAGCCCTCGCTTATGGCCATACCGCGCTGAGAGCGCCCCATCTCGTCTGATCTCGGAAGCTAAGCAGCGTCGGGCCTGGTTAGTACTTGGATGGGAGACCGCCTGGGAATACCAGGTGCTGTAAGCTTTTGCCTTTTCTTCACTATTTATATAATATGCTGGCTTTTACGGAGGCTGATCTTTAAATAGCCCACTTTTTGGAGCAGCCCTCGCTTATGGCCATACCGCGCTGAGAGCGCCCAATCTCGTCTGATCTCGGAAGCTATGCAGCGTCGGGCCTGGTTAGTACTTGGATGGGAGACCGCCTGGGAATACCAGGTGCTGTAAGCTTTTGCCTTTTCTTCACTATTTATATAATATGCTGGCTTTTAGAAAGACGTGTTTTACTGCTCTATTTATTACAATCATTTAAATGTATTATAGAGTTTTAAGTGTTTTACATGTTTTTAGGCCATTTTATTACTCTTAACATTTTAAGTGTATGTGTCTTTAATAAATGGATGGTTGGCCTGTCATGTGACTAGACACATGACAGGAAGCAGGAAGTACAACTGTATAAGAGAGCAGCATGACAAACAAAGGACAGTCACCAAACTGTTGGATTGAGGAGTTGCTAATTTTAGAGCTCACCTTTCCATTCACCACCTGCAAACTTTGGATTACACTTTCTGTGGATTGTATATACACTGGTGGACACTCACATTGGACTTATCAACACACTGGGGTTCTTGGACTGTTTTTAGGGTATGGACAAATGAACTGTATTCTTTTAACAGAGTTTACCTGTTTTTAGGGTATGGACAAATGAACTGTATTCTTTTAACAGAGTTTACCTAGTTTTATCGTGTTGTTTTAAAGTCTTTTATGTGAACCTTGTAAATACACCAAATCTATTTAAACCAATTTTCTTTTATGTCTCATTCTTTTAACCACTAGTCATCTCTCACAGTTAAATCTGACCCCATTTTAGTCTTGTAACTCGGCTGATAAGGCAGATTGTTACACTTTTATGGGAGACCGCCTGGGAATACCAGGTGCTGTAAGCTTTTGCCTTTTCTTCACTATTTATATAATATGCTGGCTTTTACGGAGGCTGATCTTTAAATAGCCCACTTTTTGGAGCAGCCCTCGCTTATGGCCATACCACGCTGAGAGCGCCCGATCTCGTCTGATCTCGGAAGCTAAGCAGCGTCGGGCCTGCTAAGTACTTGGATGGGAGACCGCCTGGGAATACCAGGTGCTGTAAGCTTTTGCCTTTTCTTCACTATTTATATAATATGCTGGCTTTTACGGAGGCTGATCTTTAAATAGCCCACTTTTTGGAGTAGCCCTCATTTATGGCCATACCGCGCTGAGAGCGCCCGATCTCGTCTGATCTCGGAAGCTAAGCAGCGTCGGGCCTGGTTAGTACTTGGATGGGAGACCGCCTGGGAATACCAGGTGCTGTAAGCTTTTGCCTTTTCTTCACTATTTATATAATATGCTGGCTTTTAGAAAGACGTGTTTTACCGCTCTATTTATTACAATCATTTAAATGTATTATAGAGTTTTAAGTGTTTTACATGTTTTTTAGGCCATTTTATTACTCTTAACATTTTAAGTGTATGTGTCTTTAATAAATGGATGGTTGGCCTGTCATGTGACTAGACACATGACAGGAAGCAGGAAGTACAACTGTATAAGAGAGCAGCATGACAAACAAAGGACAGTCACCAAACTGTTGGATTGAGGAGTTGCTAATTTTAGAGCTCACCTTTCCATTCACCACCTGCAAACTTTGGATTACACTTTCTGTGGATTGTATATACACTGGTGGACACTCACATTGGACTTATCAACACACTGGGGTTCTTGGACTGTTTTTAGGGTATGGACAAATGAACTGTATTCTTTTAACAGAGTTTACCTGTTTTTAGGGTATGGACAAATGAACTGTATTCTTTTAACAGAGTTTACCTAGTTTTATCGTGTTGTTTTAAAGTCTTTTATGTGAACCTTGTAAATACACCAAATCTATTTAAACCAATTTTCTTTTATGTCTCATTCTTTTAACCACTAGTCATCTCTCACAGTTAAATCTGACCCCATTTTAGTCTTGTAACTCGGCTGATAAGGCCGAGTGTTACACTTTTATGGGAGACCGCCTGGGAATACCAGGTGCTGTAAGCTTTTGCCTTTTCTTTACTATTTATGTAATATGCTGGCTTTTACGGAGGCTGATCTTTAAATAGCCCACTTTTTGGAGCAGCCCTCGCTTATGGCCATACCGCGCTGAGAGCGCCCGATCTCGTCTGATCTCGGAAGCTAAGCAGCGTCGGGCCTGGTTAGTACTTGGATGGGAGACCGCCTTGGAATACCAGGTGCTGTAAGCTTTTGCCTTTTCTTCACTATTTATATAATATGCTGGCTTTTACGGAGGCTGATCTTTAAATAGCCCACTTTTTGGAGCAGCCCTCGCTTATGGCCATACCGCGCTGAGAGCGCCCGATCTCGTCTGATCTCGGAAGCTAAGCAGCGTCGGGCCTGGTTAGTACTTGGATGGGAGACCGCCTGGGAATACCAGGTGCTGTAAGCTTTTGCCTTTTCTTCACTATTTATATAATATGCTGGCTTTTACGGAGGCTGATCTTTAAATAGCCCACTTTTTGGAGCAGCCCTCGCTTATGGCCATACCACGCTGAGAGCGCCCGATCTCGTCTGATCTCGGAAGCTAAGCAGCGTCGGGCCTGCTTAGTACTTGGATGGGAGACCGCCTGGGAATACCAGGTGCTGTAAGCTTTTGCCTTTTCTTCACTATTTATATAATATGCTGGCTTTTAGAAAGACGTGTTTTACCGCTCTATTTATTACAATCATTTAAATGTATTATAGAGTTTTAAGTGTTTTACATGTTTTTTAGGCCATTTTATTACTCTTAACATTTTAAGTGTATGTGTCTTTAATAAATGGATGGTCGGCCTGTCATGTGACTAGACACATGACAGGAAGCAGGAAGTACAACTGTATAAGAGAGCAGCATGACAAACAAAGGACAGTCACCAAACTGTTGGATTGAGGAGTTGCTAATTTTAGAGCTCACCTTTCCATTCACCACCTGCAAACTTTGGATTACACTTTCTGTGGATTGTATATACACTGGTGGACACTCACATTGGACTTATCAACACACTGGGGTTCTTGGACTGTTTTTAGGGTATGGAAAAATGAACTTTATTCTTTTAACAGAGTTTACCTGTTTTTAGGGTATGGACAAATGAACTGTATTCTTTTAACAGAGTTTACCTAGTTTTATCGTGTTGTTTTAAAGTCTTTTATGTGAACCTTGTAAATACACCAAATCTATTTAAACCAATTTTCTTTTATGTCTCATTCTTTTAACCACTAGTCATCTCTCACAGTTAAATCTGACCCCATTTTAGTCTTGTAACTCGGCTGATAAGGCCGATTGTAACACTTTTATGGGAGACCGCCTGGGAATACCAGGTGCTGTAAGCTTTTGCCTTTTCTTTACTATTTATGTAATATGCTGGCTTTTACGGAGGCTGATCTTTAAATAGCCCACTTTTTGGAGCAGCCCTCGCTTATGGCCATACCGCGCTGAGAGCGCCCGATCTCGTCTGATCTCGGAAGCTAAGCAGCGTCGGGCCTGGTTAGTACTTGGATGGGAGACCGCCTGGGAATACCAGGTGCTGTAAGCTTTTGCCTTTTCTTCACTATTTATATAAAGACGTGTTTTACCGCTCTATTTATTACAATCATTTAAATGTATTATAGAGTTTTAAGTGTTTTACATGTTTTTTAGGCCATTTTATTACTCTTAACATTTTAAGTGTATGTGTCTTTAATAAATGGATGGTTGGCCTGTCATGTGACTAGACACATGACAGGAAGCAGGAAGTACAACTGTATAAGAGAGCAGCATGACAAACAAAGGACAGTCACCAAACTGTTGGATTGAGGATTTGCTAATTTTAGAGCTCACCTTTCCATTCACCACCTGCAAACTTTGGATTACACTTTCTGTGGATTGTATATACACTGGTGGACACTCACATTGGACTTATCAACACACTGGGGTTCTTGGACTGTTTTTAGGGTATGGACAAATGAACTGTATTCTTTTAACAGAGTTTACCTGTTTTTAGGGTATGGACAAATGAACTGTATTCTTTTAACAGAGTTTACCTAGTTTTATCGTGTTGTTTTAAAGTCTTTTATGTGAACCTTGTAATTACACCAAATCTATTTAAACCAATTTTCTTTTATGTCTCATTCTTTTAACCACTAGTCATCTCTCACAGTTAAATCTGACCCCATTTTAGTCTTGTAACTCGGCTGATAAGGCCGATTGTTACACTTTTATGGGAGACCGCCTGGGAATACCAGGTGCTGTAAGCTTTTGCCTTTTCTTCACTATTTATATAATATGCTGGCTTTTACGGAGGCTGATCTTTAAATAGCCCACTTTTTGGAGCAGCCCTCGCTTATGGCCATACCGCGCTGAGAGCGCCCGATCTCGTCTGATCTCGAAAGCTAAGCAGCGTCGGGCCTGGTTAGTACTTGGATGGGAGACCGCCTGGGAATACCAGGTGCTGTAAGCTTTTGCCTTTTATTCACTATTTATATAATATGCTGGCTTTTACGGAGGCTGATCTTTAAATAGCCCACTTTTTGGAGCAGCCCTCGCTTATGGCCATACCGCGCTGAGAGCGCCCGATCTCGTCTGATCTCGGAAGCTAAGCAGCGTAGGGCCTGGTTAGTACTTGGATGGGAGACCGCCTGGGAATACCAGGTGCTGTAAGCTTTTACCTTTTCTTCAATATTTATATAATATGCTGGCTTTTAGAAAGACGTGTTTTACCGCTCTATTTATTACAATCATTTAAATGTATTATAGAGTTTTAAGTGTTTTACATGTTTTTTAGGCCATTTTATTACTCTTAACATTTTAAGTGTATGTGTCTTTAATAAATGGATGGTTGGCCTGTCATGTGACTAGACACATGACAGGAAGCAGGAAGTACAACTGTATAAGAGAGCAGCATGACAAACAAAGGACAGTCACCAAACTGTTGGATTGAGGAGTTGCTAATTTTAGAGCTCACCTTTCCATTCACCACCTGCAAACTTTGGATTACACTTTCTGTGGATTGTATATACACTGGTGGACACTCACATTGGACTTATCAACACACTGGGGTTCTTGGACTGTTTTTAGGGTATGGACAAATGAACTGTATTCTTTTAACAGAGTTTACCTGTTTTTAGGGTATGGACAAATGAACTGTATTCTTTTAACAGAGTTTACCTAGTTTTATCGTGTTGTTTTAAAGTCTTTTATGTGAACCTTGTAAATACACCAAATCTATTTAAACCAATTTTCTTTTATGTCTCATTCTTTTAACCACTAGTCATCTCTCACAGTTAAATCTGACCCCATTTTAGTCTTGTAACTCGGCTGATAAGGCCGATTGTTACACTTTTATGGGAGACCGCCTGGGAATACCAGGTGCTGTAAGCTTTTGCCTTTTCTTCACTATTTATGTAATATGCTGGCTTTTACGGAGGCTGATCTTTAAATAGCCCACTTTTTGGAGCAGCCCTCGCTTATGGCCATACCGCGCTGAGAGCGCCCGATCTCTTCTGATCTCGGAAGGTAAGCAGCGTCGGGCCTGGTTAGTACTTGGATGGGAGACCGCCTTGGAATACCAGGTGCTGTAAGCTTTTGCCTTTTCTTCACTATTTATATAATATGCTGGCTTTTACGGAGGCTGATCTTTAAATAGCCCACTTTTTGGAGCAGCCCTCGCTTATGGCCATACTGCGCTGAGAGCGCCCGATCTCGTCTGATCTCGGAAGCTAAGCAGCGTCGGGCCTGGTTAGTACTTGGATGGGAGACCGCCTGGGAATACCAGGTGCTGTAAGCTTTTGCCTTTTCTTCACTATTTATATAATATGCTGGCTTTTAGAAAGACGTGTTTTACCGCTCTATTTATTACAATCATTTAAATGTATTATAGAGTTTTAAGTGTTTTACATGTTTTTTAGGCCATTTTATTACTCTTAACATTTTAAGTGTATGTGTCTTTAATAAATGGATGGTTGGCCTGTCATGTGACTAGACACATGACAGGAAGCAGGAAGTACAACTGTATAAGAGAGCAGCATGACAAACAAAGGACAGTCACTCCAATATCCTCGACATATTCAAGTATATACAGATGGATCAAAAGATCCAGAACATCAAATAACTGGGGCTGTTTTTTTAGCCAAAGTTACTAGTAATCAGTGGATTAGTGGAATAAAGCGAACATCAAATCATTTGGCAGTTTATACTGTTGAATTGATAGGAATCCTTATGGCGTTACAGTGGGTAGAGGAAATAAAACCTGAAAATGTTTTAATCTGTACAGATTCAGTTTCAGTTTTAAAGAGCTTGAGATCTTTCAAATCTAGTCACCAAGATATTCTTTTTAATATACTACATATACATTCAAGAATTGTCCAGAATGGTATATCAATCAGTTTTATGTGGGTTCCAGCTCACATGGGAATAAGGGGAAACGAAGAAGTGGATAAATTAGCAAAACAAGCTTTACAGAAAGAAATAATAGAAATACAAGTTCCATTAAGTAAATCAGAGATGAAGGTTTTAATCTGGAGTAAATTGATAGAAGAATGGCAAGTAGAGTGGAGTAATGGGACAAAGGGTAGATTCCTTTACAGCTTATTAAACAAGGTAAATAAAAACATAAAGTGTATAGGTAAGTCAAGGAAAGAAGAGGTTATCTTCAGCAGAATATTATTAGGGCACTCAAATTTAAATAGCACACTTAAAATAATAGGGAAACACCCAAATGGATTATGTGAACACTGTAAGGTTGAAGAAACAGTAACTCATGTATTTCTTGATTGTAGAAGATATGAACAAGAAAGAGGTCCAATGATAGAAGAAATAAGAAAGAATGTAAATCAGGAAATAAATTTTAAGGTTCTAATAAAATGGGCAAGCGAAATAAATAGTAAAGTATTCTTTGATTTTATTAGAAAAACGGGTTTGGTAAATAGATTGTGAAACTCTGTTCCACACTCCGGAGCAGAAGGTGGCGGTAATGCACCTATTTAAGTTGGTTGCCAACCGCCGTTAAAAACCAAGAAGAAGAAGAAGAAGAAAGGACAGTCACCAAACTGTTGGATTGAGGAGTTGCTAATTTTAGAGCTCACCTTTCCATTCACCACCTGCAAACTTTGGATTACACTTTCTGTGGATTGTATATACACTGGTGGACACTCACATTGGACTTATCAACACACTGGGGTTCTTGGACTGTTTTTAGGGTATGGACAAATGAACTGTATTCTTTTAACAGAGTTTACCTGTTTTTAGGGTATGGACAAATGAACTGTATTCTTTTAACAGAGTTTACCTAGTTTTATCGTGTTGTTTTAAAGTCTTTTATGAGAACCTTGTAAATACACCAAATCTATTTAAACCAATTTTCTTTTATGTCTCATTCTTTTAACCACTAGTCATCTCTCACAATTAAATCTGACCCCATTTTAGTCTTGTAACTCGGCTGATAAGGCCGAGTGTTACACTTTTATGGGAGACCGCCTGGGAATACCAGGTGCTGTAAGCTTTTGCCTTTTCTTTACTATTTATGTAATATGCTGGCTTTTACGGAGGCTGATCTTTAAATAGCCCACTTTTTGGAGCAGCCCTCGCTTATGGCCATACCGCGCTGAGAGCGCCCGATCTCGTCTGATCTCGGAAGCTAAGCAGCGTCGGGCCTGGTTAGTACTTGGATGGGAGACCGCCTGGGAATACCAGGTGCTGTAAGCTTTTGCCTTTTCTTCACTATTTATATAATATGCTGGATTTTACGGAGGCTGATCTTTAAATAGCCCACTTTTTGGAGCAGACCTCGCTTATGGCCATACCACCCTGAGGGCGCTAGAGAGCCAGCAGGTAGTGCTAGGTTTGCAGTGCAGAGATACTCTCTGAATCCATTTGTTTGACAATCTCTTTTCTGAAATACTTAATTTTCTTTTTGATTTTGGACTTTGGGAATTCGTTGTTGGAAAGTCAGAGTTAACCCTGATCACTTCCCCCAACAGCTTAGGCTGTGTGGGGGACTTTTTGGACTCTTCCTGGTTGAAGCATGCTGCAGATGCACATCATGGCTGCAGACAAAGAAACAGTGCAAACAACAATGATAAAAGGTAGCAATGGGAAGAATGAAGAGGACGATCAAAGAAGTGGAAAAGACAACCAAGTAGTGATTCAAAAGCAGCAGAAAACAAACAAAGTCACAGGAGATCTGCAGAGAGAAAGAGAAGAAAACAACCAAGGAGTGCAAGGAGGAACAAAAGGAAAATATAGCAAAGACCTGACATTGGAGGTGGAAGTGGAGGGAACAGAAAAGATTTCCATGATGGATTTGCTGAGGGGAGTAAAGAAGGAGTGTGGAGAGGTGATCGGCTGCAGAGTGAGAGGTGAAAGGATGTATGAACTCACAATGAAGGATGAAGAGGCAAAGCATAAACTAATGGATGGCGTGAGAGTACAAGGAGTGATGGTGCATGCAAGGGAAGTTATGAATAATGACATGGTGGTGTCTTTTATAAACTTGCCAGTATACTTAGAGGATGAGAAGATACTCTTCAAACTACAAGAGTGGGGAGTACGACCACTCTCACCAATAAAACGTCGGTTATGGCCTGGAACGGATATAGCTGATGGAACCCGGTTCTTAAAGGTTCGTTTTACGGAACAGGTATGTTCACTTCCATACTCCACAAAGTTTGAGACTCTGAGAGGCACCGAATATTTTCGCGTCATCCATGATAGACAAGTACGTGTTTGCAGACTTTGTATCAAGCCAGGGCACATATTCAGAGAGTGCCCTGAATTAAAGTGCTTCAAATGTGGTGGAGGAGGACATTATGCAAGAGATTGTGAAGAATGGATGCGATTAGAGAGAGAGCGAGTAGTTGGACAAGAAGATGATGAAAGGAGGTACAGTGATCTGACAGAGGAACAAGAGGTGGAAGTGGCTGGTGTTGTGAGCGGGGGAGGTAAAGATGGAGCTGAGGCTGGTGAAAAAAGAAGCAAAATGGAGCGGCGAGACAGAATTGGGAGCAAGGGTGAAAAGGATGGCGAGGAGGAGGAGATGGAACAGTCGGAACAGAGCGAGGAAGACAAAGGTGAAAGTAAAGTGAAAGGAAAAGGTAAAGAGGATGAAAAGAAAGAGATGGAACAGGAACTGAAAGAAAGTAAAGGTGAAGAAAATAGGAATGGGGGACAAAAAGATGGACTGAAAGCAAAGATTAAAAGACTCAGTGCAAAGAGGAAGTCTGAGACGGACGGAGAACAGAGTGAACAGATCAAGGAACCACGGGCAGGTATTTGATGCCTTATTTAATTATATGTGGTTTTGTTTTTCAATTTTATTTAGTTTTCTTTAGCTACTCTCATGGCCACTGTAACTTCAATAAATATAAATGGGTTAAGGAATAAAAGCAAGATGAAAGAGTTATTATTTACATATAGGAGTGATATAATTTGTATACAGGAGACAAATTGGGAAGAGGATAAAGTGAGAGAGATGAGAGAGGAGTGGAGAGGGGATATTTATTATAATAATGGAGCAAAAAATGCAAGAGGTGTGGCAGTACTTTTTAAAAAAGATAGTGTCAAAGGTATAAGGGAGGTATATAAAGATCAGAGGGGAAGGATCTTGGTAGTTGAATTTACATATAGAGATATAGATTTTAGATTAATAAATATATACGTTCCGAATATAGAAGTAGATAGGAGGGAAATATTGGAAGAATTAAAAGAATTAGTTGTGGGGAAATGTATTGTAGTGGGGGATTTTAATATAAAATGTAGCAGATTAGATGTGGGCAAGGGCGTAAAATTTAGATGGGAGAAATCTAGGGGAATGTTGATGGAGATAATGAGAGAGAAGGGGTTAATAGATGTGTGGAGGTATGAAAATCCAGAAAAAAGAGAATTTACTAGGAGGCAATTAAAAGAAGGTATATTAAAACAGAGTAGAATAGATTTAGTGTTAGTTAAGGAGGAAATCATTAGATACATAGATGGGACAAGGCATCAAGGAAATAGTTTAAGTGATCATGATGGTGTTAGGTTCAGAATTAAGATAGGGAGTGAGGAGGTAGGAGGAGGGATGTGGATATTGAATGCAGGATACATTGGAGAGGAAGAATATGAGATACAGATGAAGGATCTAATAAATAGAGAAAATGAGAAGATAGATGAGTATAAAAGAGAGGGAGGATTAGATGACAGAATAGGGGAAAGATGGGAGAAAATGAAAGACCAGATTAAGTTCATCAGTATAAAATATAGTAAGAAAAGATGGGAAAAGATGAAGAAGGAAGAAGAGTTGCTGAAAGAAAGATTGAGGGAAGAATTAAACAAGGCTGAAGATGAAGAAGGATATAGTATGGAAAAATATATAGAGGCTAAGATAGCACTGGAGAAATTTGAGAGGGAGAAATGTAGAGGAGCAATTCTAAGAAGTAGGGCAAAATATGCATTAGAAGGTGAGAAATGTACAGGGTATTTCTTAGGGCTAGAGAAAAGGAGACAAAGTAAAACATATATAAACGAAATAAATACAAAGGAAGGCAAAACAACAAAAGACTACGTAGAGATTTTGGAGAGAGTGCAAGAATTCTATGAAGATTTATACAAGAGGGGAGGAGCAGATGAGAAAATCATAGAGGAAGTATTAGAAAGTGTAGGGAATATTCTAAGTGAGGAAGATAGGGAATGGTGTGATAAGGATATAGAGGAAGAGGAGGTGAAAGAGGCAATAGGGGGGTTGAAAAATGGAAAAAGTCCGGGGAGTGATGGGATCGGTATTGAATGGTATAAAACATATAAGGAAGGGGTAGCACCAATTCTAGTTGAAGTTTTTAAGGGGATAGAAAGAACAGGAGTAGTGCAAGATAGAATGGTGGAGGGAGTGATAGCTTTAGTGTATAAGAAGGGAAATAGATTAGATATGGAGAACTATAGACCAATCAGTCTATTAAATGTGGATTATAAAATACTGACTAAAGTTTTAGCGAATAGAGTGAAAAGAGTGATAGGAAGTATAGTTCAACCAACACAGAGTTACAGTATACCAGGCAGGGATATAGCGGACACGATAGGGACCGTTAGGGATGTTATGGAGCATATGAAACGAGATGAGAAGGGAGGGATAGTATTAGGGATTGATTGGAATAAAGCTTTTGATAGAGTGGAACACAAATATTTATTTAGGGTATTAGAGAAGTTTGGATTTGGGGTGAAAGTGATAGGATGGATAAGAAGACTATATGAAAAAGCAAAAAGTTGCATAAAAATAAATGGAGTGCTAACAGACAAGTTCGATGTAGGAAGATCAGTAAGACAGGGATGTCCCCTGTATGCATTATTGTATGCCATTTCAGTAGAGCCTCTAGCTACTTTAATTAAGAGAGATAAAAGAGTAGTGGGCATTGAGTTGCCATATGGAGGGATGTGTACTATAAACCAATATGCAGATGATACTACAATCACAGTGAGAGAAGGAAACAGTGTAAAAAGAGTTTTAGAGATAGTGAAGAGGTATGGGAAGGCATCAGGGGCAAAAATAAATATGGAGAAATCAGAACTAATGTATATAGGGGAGGTAGAGAGAGTAGAGGTAGGGTTAAGAGTGGAGGAAAGATATGTGAAAGTATTAGGGGTATATTTAGGGGTGCAAAGCAAAGAGGCAAGAGATGTGACTTGGACCGGGGTGATTAACAAAATAAGAACAGTATGTGCAGCATGGAAAGGGAGAAAATTGAAATTAAATGGGAAAGTAATAGTGGTAAATAGCCTGTTATTGTCAGTATGTGTGTATGTGATGAGTGTAATGGAAATGCCAGGGTGGGTGTTGAATGAATTGAATAAAATTGTAGGTGATTTTATATGGGGCGGCAAAGGGGTGAAAATTGCACAGAAAACATTGGTGGGTAAGAGATGGGAAGGGGGTTTAAACTTGATGGACTTAGAAACAAAAAGAGCCGCAATGAGAATAAAAACGGTAATAAAATATATGGGAGGGAGATGGGATTATGGATGGAAGGAGTTCTTAAGAAAGTATGTTGATGACGTGGGAGGAATAGGAGATAATGGTTGGTACATGGGCTTCAAGCAATCAATGACGGGAGGAATACCAGAAATATATCGGGAGGTTTTAGAGGCATGGAGGCATTTCCTACCCAAATTAGAGTATGAGTGTGAAGATATAAATGTGATTAAAAATCTGCCACTATTTCTGAATGAAAAAATTAAGTATAAAAATAAAACATTGTATGAACATAAATTTATAGAAGGGGGCATAAAACAAGTAAAGGATATAATGTACGAAGTTATTCCAGGATTTCTTAGAGATAACTGCATTTATGATTCTGTGTGTGATTTAGATGGAATGGAGAATAGAGAGAAAGTGAATACAATATATGACAAAATTAAAACAAGCATACCCTTGCAATGGACTAAGGTGATTAAAAGTGAATGTGTCTCTAAAGAAGAGCAATGTATGCCAGAGATGTATGTGCATGATAATGGTGAAAAGTACAAAATTAAGAATATGAGTGTAAAGAATGTATACAGGAGATTAATCGGTGATGTTATAAAAGAACCAGCGGCAGAAAAAGTGTGGAAGAAAGTGTTTGAGGATCTGGATGTGAAAAAAATCTGGTCAAACCTAAATATAAAATACAACAGTATTGATTGTGAGAACAATGACTTTCTGATAAGACATAATAGAATTTACACGAATGTGGTGTTAAATAAAATAAACAATGATGTCAATGTGATGTGTGATGTGTGTGATAATGGCCATGAGAGTTTTTTACATTATTTTCTGAGATGTGAAGCTTTGGTTGGTTTCTTTGATTTTCTTAAAAGTATATTAATAGAAAACTGGGGTGTGCAAGTGAAGTCAGAGGAGGAATGGGGGAAAATATTTTTGTTTGGAATTGTTGGGAAAAGGAAAAAAAGGGATATCTGTCTAATTAATTTTCTTTTAAGTCATGCTAGACTAGCAGTGGTTCTAAGAAGGAACTATGCACATTTTGAGGGTAGGACGATGAAAGTTAAAGATATATTTAAGTTAATAACACAAAGAGATGTGGAGTTGATTTGTAAGTTTGGAGAGAAAAAGGCAAAAGAATTTTTTATAGACACAAATAAGTTCATATATCAAGATGTGGGTGGGAAAATCTGCTTTAATTGGTAGGAAGCAATCATCTGATTTGAGAAGGGTAGTAGACATATCTCTTGTATATTTCATTTATGTATCTGTATTTTCCTTTTTTTGTGCAAAATAATGGATGTCAATTGAAAGATGACTCATATGAATGTAACAAATTGTGTTGAGTGAGTGTGAATGTGATGGAAAACTGTAATTGAAAATTTGTGAATTGAAAAAAAAAAAAAGATAAAAAAAAAAAAAAAAGAGAGCGCCCGATCTCGTCTGATCTCGGAAGCTATGCAGCGTCGGGCCTGGTTAGTACTTGGATGGGAGACCGCCTGGGAATACCAGGTGCTGTAAGCTTTTGCCTTTTCTTCACTATTTATATAATATGCTGGCTTTTAGAAAGACGTGTTTTACCGCTCTATTTATTACAATCATTTAAATGTATTATAGAGTTTTAAGTGTTTTACATGTTTTTTAGGCCATTTTATTACTCTTAACATTTTAAGTGTATGTGTCTTTAATAAATGGATGGTTGGCCTGTCATGTGACTAGACACATGACAGGAAGCAGGAAGTACAACTGTATAAGAGAGCAGCATGACAAACAAAGGACAGTCACCAAACTGTTGGATTGAGGAGTTGCTAATTTTAGAGCTCACCTTTCCATTCACCACCTGCAAACTTTGGATTACACTTTCTGTGGATTGTATATACACTGGTGGACACTCACATTGGACTTATCAACACACTGGGGTTCTTGGACTGTTTTTAGGGTATGGACAAATGAACTGTATTCTTTTAACAGAGTTTACCTGTTTTTAGGGTATGGACAAATGAACTGTATTCTTTTAACAGAGTTAACCTAGTTTTATCGTGTTGTTTTAAAGTCTTTTATGTGAACCTTGTAAATACACCAAATCTATTTAAACCAATTTTCTTTTATGTCTCATTCTTTTAACCACTAGTCATCTCTCACAGTTAAATCTGACCCCATTTTAGTCTTGTAACTCGGCTGATAAGGCCGATTGTTACACTTTTATGGGAGACCGCCTGGGAATACCAGGTGCTGTAAGCTTTTGCCTTTTCTTTACTATTTATATAATATGCTGGCTTTTACGGAGGCTGATCTTTAAATAGCCCACTTTTTGGAGCAGCCCTCGCTTATGGCCATACCGCGCTGAGAGCGCCCGATCTCGTCTGATCTCGGAAGCTAAGCAGCGTCGGGCCTGGTTAGTATTGGATGGGAGACCGCCTGGGAATACCAGGTGCTGTAAGCTTTTGCCTTTTCTTCACTATTTATATAATATGCTGGCTTTTACGGAGGCTGATCTTTAAATAGCCCACTTTTTGGAGCAGCCCTCGCTTATGGCCATACCGCGCTGGGAGCGCCCGATCTCGTATGATCTCGGAAGCTAAGCAGCGTAGGGCCTGGTTAGTACTTGGATGGGAGACCGCCTGGGAATTCCAGGTGCTGTAAGCTTTTGCCTTTTCTTCACTATTTATATAATATGCTGGCTTTTAGAAAGACGTGTTTTACCGCTCTATTTATTACAATCATTTAAATGTATTATAGAGTTTTAAGTGTTTTACATGTTTTTTAGGCCATTTTATTACTCTTAACATTTTAAGTGTATGTGTCTTTAATAAATGGATGGTTGGCCTGTCATGTGACTAGACACATGACAGGAAGCAGGAAGTACAACTGTATAAGAGAGCAGCATGACAAACAAAGGACAGTCACCAAACTGTTGGATTGAGGATTTGCTAATTTTAGAGCTCACCTTTCCATTCACCACCTGCAAACTTTGGATTACACTTTCTGTGGATTGTATATACACTGGTGGACACTCACATTGGACTTATCAACACACTGGGGTTCTTGGACTGTTTTTAGGGTATGGACAAATGAACTGTATTCTTTTAACAGAGTTTACCTGTTTTTAGGGTATGGACAAATGAACTGTATTCTTTTAACAGAGTTTACCTAGTTTTATCGTGTTGTTTTAAAGTCTTTTATGTGAACCTTGTAATTACACCAAATCTATTTAAACCAATTTTCTTTTATGTCTCATTCTTTTAACCACTAGTCATCTCTCACAGTTAAATCTGACCCCATTTTAGTCTTGTAACTCGGCTGATAAGGCCGATTGTTACACTTTTATGGGAGACCGCCTGGGAATACCAGGTGCTGTAAGCTTTTGCCTTTTCTTCACTATTTATATAATATGCTGGCTTTTACGGAGGCTGATCTTTAAATAGCCCACTTTTTGGAGCAGCCCTCGCTTATGGCCATACCGCGCTGAGAGCGCCCGATCTCGTCTGATCTCGAAAGCTAAGCAGCGTCGGGCCTGGTTAGTACTTGGATGGGAGACCGCCTGGGAATACCAGGTGCTGTAAGCTTTTGCCTTTTATTCACTATTTATATAATATGCTGGCTTTTACGGAGGCTGATCTTTAAATAGCCCACTTTTTGGAGCAGCCCTCGCTTATGGCCATACCGCGCTGAGAGCGCCCGATCTCGTCTGATCTCGGAAGCTAAGCAGCGTAGGGCCTGGTTAGTACTTGGATGGGAGACCGCCTGGGAATACCAGGTGCTGTAAGCTTTTACCTCTTCTTCAATATTTATATAATATGCTGGCTTTTAGAAAGACGTGTTTTACCGCTCTATTTATTACAATCATTTAAATGTATTATAGAGTTTTAAGTGTTTTACATGTTTTTTAGGCCATTTTATTACTCTTAACATTTTAAGTGTATGTGTCTTTAATAAATGGATGGTTGGCCTGTCATGTGACTAGACACATGACAGGAAGCAGGAAGTACAACTGTATAAGAGAGCAGCATGACAAACAAAGGACAGTCACCAAACTGTTGGATTGAGGAGTTGCTAATTTTAGAGCTCACCTTTCCATTCACCACCTGCAAACTTTGGATTACACTTTCTGTGGATTGTATATACACTGGTGGACACTCACATTGGACTTATCAACACACTGGGGTTCTTGGACTGTTTTTAGGGTATGGACAAATGAACTGTATTCTTTTAACAGAGTTTACCTGTTTTTAGGGTATGGACAAATGAACTGTATTCTTTTAACAGAGTTTACCTAGTTTTATCGTGTTGTTTTAAAGTCTTTTATGTGAACCTTGTAAATACACCAAATCTATTTAAACCAATTTTCTTTTATGTCTCATTCTTTTAACCACTAGTCATCTCTCACAGTTAAATCTGACCCCATTTTAGTCTTGTAACTCGGCTGATAAGGCCGATTGTTACACTTTTATGGGAGACCGCCTGGGAATACCAGGTGCTGTAAGCTTTTGCCTTTTCTTCACTATTTATGTAATATGCTGGCTTTTACGGAGGCTGATCTTTAAATAGCCCACTTTTTGGAGCAGCCCTCGCTTATGGCCATACCGCGCTGAGAGCGCCCGATCTCTTCTGATCTCGGAAGGTAAGCAGCGTCGGGCCTGGTTAGTACTTGGATGGGAGACCGCCTTGGAATACCAGGTGCTGTAAGCTTTTGCCTTTTCTTCACTATTTATATAATATGCTGGCTTTTACGGAGGCTGATCTTTAAATAGCCCACTTTTTGGAGCAGCCCTCGCTTATGGCCATACCGCGCTGAGAGCGCCCGATCTCGTCTGATCTCGGAAGCTAAGCAGCGTCGGGCCTGGTTAGTACTTGGATGGGAGACCGCCTGGGAATACCAGGTGCTGTAAGCTTTTGCCTTTTCTTCACTATTTATATAATATGCTGGCTTTTAGAAAGACGTGTTTTACCGCTCTATTTATTACAATCATTTAAATGTATTATAGAGTTTTAAGTGTTTTACATGTTTTTTAGGCCATTTTATTACTCTTAACATTTTAAGTGTATGTGTCTTTAATAAATGGATGGTTGGCCTGTCATGTGACTAGACACATGACAGGAAGCAGGAAGTACAACTGTATAAGAGAGCAGCATGACAAACAAAGGACAGTCACCAAACTGTTGGATTGAGGAGTTGCTAATTTTAGAGCTCACCTTTCCATTCACCACCTGCAAACTTTGGATTACACTTTCTGTGGATTGTATATACACTGGTGGACACTCACATTGGACTTATCAACACACTGGGGTTCTTGGACTGTTTTTAGGGTATGGACAAATGAACTGTATTCTTTTAACAGAGTTTACCTGTTTTTAGGGTATGGACAAATGAACTGTATTCTTTTAACAGAGTTTACCTAGTTTTATCGTGTTGTTTTAAAGTCTTTTATGAGAACCTTGTAAATACACCAAATCTATTTAAACCAATTTTCTTTTATGTCTCATTCTTTTAACCACTAGTCATCTCTCACAGTTAAATCTGACCCCATTTTAGTCTTGTAACTCGGCTGATAAGGCCGAGTGTTACACTTTTATGGGAGACCGCCTGGGAATACCAGGTGCTGTAAGCTTTTGCCTTTTCTTTACTATTTATGTAATATGCTGGCTTTTACGGAGGCTGATCTTTAAATAGCCCACTTTTTGGAGCAGCCCTCGCTTATGGCCATACCGCGCTGAGAGCGCCCGATCTCGTCTGATCTCGGAAGCTAAGCAGCGTCGGGCCTGGTTAGTACTTGGATGGGAGACCGCCTGGGAATACCAGGTGCTGTAAGCTTTTGCCTTTTCTTCACTATTTATATAATATGCTGGATTTTACGGAGGCTGATCTTTAAATAGCCCACTTTTTGGAGCAGACCTCGCTTATGGCCATACCACCCTGAGGGCGCTAGAGAGCCAGCAGGTAGTGCTAGGTTTGCAGTGCAGAGATACTCTCTGAATCCATTTGTTTGACAATCTCTTTTCTGAAATACTTAATTTTCTTTTTGATTTTGGACTTTGGGAATTCGTTGTTGGAAAGTCAGAGTTAACCCTGATCACTTCCCCCAACAGCTTAGGCTGTGTGGGGGACTTTTTGGACTCTTCCTGGTTGAAGCATGCTGCAGATGCACATCATGGCTGCAGACAAAGAAACAGTGCAAACAACAATGATAAAAGGTAGCAATGGGAAGAATGAAGAGGACGATCAAAGAAGTGGAAAAGACAACCAAGTAGTGATTCAAAAGCAGCAGAAAACAAACAAAGTCACAGGAGATCTGCAGAGAGAAAGAGAAGAAAACAACCAAGGAGTGCAAGGAGGAACAAAAGGAAAATATAGCAAAGACCTGACATTGGAGGTGGAAGTGGAGGGAACAGAAAAGATTTCCATGATGGATTTGCTGAGGGGAGTAAAGAAGGAGTGTGGAGAGGTGATCGGCTGCAGAGTGAGAGGTGAAAGGATGTATGAACTCACAATGAAGGATGAAGAGGCAAAGCATAAACTAATGGATGGCGTGAGAGTACAAGGAGTGATGGTGCATGCAAGGGAAGTTATGAATAATGACATGGTGGTGTCTTTTATAAACTTGCCAGTATACTTAGAGGATGAGAAGATACTCTTCAAACTACAAGAGTGGGGAGTACGACCACTCTCACCAATAAAACGTCGGTTATGGCCTGGAACGGATATAGCTGATGGAACCCGGTTCTTAAAGGTTCGTTTTACGGAACAGGTATGTTCACTTCCATACTCCACAAAGTTTGAGACTCTGAGAGGCACCGAATATTTTCGCGTCATCCATGATAGACAAGTACGTGTTTGCAGACTTTGTATCAAGCCAGGGCACATATTCAGAGAGTGCCCTGAATTAAAGTGCTTCAAATGTGGTGGAGGAGGACATTATGCAAGAGATTGTGAAGAATGGATGCGATTAGAGAGAGAGCGAGTAGTTGGACAAGAAGATGATGAAAGGAGGTACAGTGATCTGACAGAGGAACAAGAGGTGGAAGTGGCTGGTGTTGTGAGCGGGGGAGGTAAAGATGGAGCTGAGGCTGGTGAAAAAAGAAGCAAAATGGAGCGGCGAGACAGAATTGGGAGCAAGGGTGAAAAGGATGGCGAGGAGGAGGAGATGGAACAGTCGGAACAGAGCGAGGAAGACAAAGGTGAAAGTAAAGTGAAAGGAAAAGGTAAAGAGGATGAAAAGAAAGAGATGGAACAGGAACTGAAAGAAAGTAAAGGTGAAGAAAATAGGAATGGGGGACAAAAAGATGGACTGAAAGCAAAGATTAAAAGACTCAGTGCAAAGAGGAAGTCTGAGACGGACGGAGAACAGAGTGAACAGATCAAGGAACCACGGGCAGGTATTTGATGCCTTATTTAATTATATGTGGTTTTGTTTTTCAATTTTATTTAGTTTTCTTTAGCTACTCTCATGGCCACTGTAACTTCAATAAATATAAATGGGTTAAGGAATAAAAGCAAGATGAAAGAGTTATTATTTACATATAGGAGTGATATAATTTGTATACAGGAGACAAATTGGGAAGAGGATAAAGTGAGAGAGATGAGAGAGGAGTGGAGAGGGGATATTTATTATAATAATGGAGCAAAAAATGCAAGAGGTGTGGCAGTACTTTTTAAAAAAGATAGTGTCAAAGGTATAAGGGAGGTATATAAAGATCAGAGGGGAAGGATCTTGGTAGTTGAATTTACATATAGAGATATAGATTTTAGATTAATAAATATATACGTTCCGAATATAGAAGTAGATAGGAGGGAAATATTGGAAGAATTAAAAGAATTAGTTGTGGGGAAATGTATTGTAGTGGGGGATTTTAATATAAAATGTAGCAGATTAGATGTGGGCAAGGGCGTAAAATTTAGATGGGAGAAATCTAGGGGAATGTTGATGGAGATAATGAGAGAGAAGGGGTTAATAGATGTGTGGAGGTATGAAAATCCAGAAAAAAGAGAATTTACTAGGAGGCAATTAAAAGAAGGTATATTAAAACAGAGTAGAATAGATTTAGTGTTAGTTAAGGAGGAAATCATTAGATACATAGATGGGACAAGGCATCAAGGAAATAGTTTAAGTGATCATGATGGTGTTAGGTTCAGAATTAAGATAGGGAGTGAGGAGGTAGGAGGAGGGATGTGGATATTGAATGCAGGATACATTGGAGAGGAAGAATATGAGATACAGATGAAGGATCTAATAAATAGAGAAAATGAGAAGATAGATGAGTATAAAAGAGAGGGAGGATTAGATGACAGAATAGGGGAAAGATGGGAGAAAATGAAAGACCAGATTAAGTTCATCAGTATAAAATATAGTAAGAAAAGATGGGAAAAGATGAAGAAGGAAGAAGAGTTGCTGAAAGAAAGATTGAGGGAAGAATTAAACAAGGCTGAAGATGAAGAAGGATATAGTATGGAAAAATATATAGAGGCTAAGATAGCACTGGAGAAATTTGAGAGGGAGAAATGTAGAGGAGCAATTCTAAGAAGTAGGGCAAAATATGCATTAGAAGGTGAGAAATGTACAGGGTATTTCTTAGGGCTAGAGAAAAGGAGACAAAGTAAAACATATATAAACGAAATAAATACAAAGGAAGGCAAAACAACAAAAGACTACGTAGAGATTTTGGAGAGAGTGCAAGAATTCTATGAAGATTTATACAAGAGGGGAGGAGCAGATGAGAAAATCATAGAGGAAGTATTAGAAAGTGTAGGGAATATTCTAAGTGAGGAAGATAGGGAATGGTGTGATAAGGATATAGAGGAAGAGGAGGTGAAAGAGGCAATAGGGGGGTTGAAAAATGGAAAAAGTCCGGGGAGTGATGGGATCGGTATTGAATGGTATAAAACATATAAGGAAGGGGTAGCACCAATTCTAGTTGAAGTTTTTAAGGGGATAGAAAGAACAGGAGTAGTGCAAGATAGAATGGTGGAGGGAGTGATAGCTTTAGTGTATAAGAAGGGAAATAGATTAGATATGGAGAACTATAGACCAATCAGTCTATTAAATGTGGATTATAAAATACTGACTAAAGTTTTAGCGAATAGAGTGAAAAGAGTGATAGGAAGTATAGTTCAACCAACACAGAGTTACAGTATACCAGGCAGGGATATAGCGGACACGATAGGGACCGTTAGGGATGTTATGGAGCATATGAAACGAGATGAGAAGGGAGGGATAGTATTAGGGATTGATTGGAATAAAGCTTTTGATAGAGTGGAACACAAATATTTATTTAGGGTATTAGAGAAGTTTGGATTTGGGGTGAAAGTGATAGGATGGATAAGAAGACTATATGAAAAAGCAAAAAGTTGCATAAAAATAAATGGAGTGCTAACAGACAAGTTCGATGTAGGAAGATCAGTAAGACAGGGATGTCCCCTGTATGCATTATTGTATGCCATTTCAGTAGAGCCTCTAGCTACTTTAATTAAGAGAGATAAAAGAGTAGTGGGCATTGAGTTGCCATATGGAGGGATGTGTACTATAAACCAATATGCAGATGATACTACAATCACAGTGAGAGAAGGAAACAGTGTAAAAAGAGTTTTAGAGATAGTGAAGAGGTATGGGAAGGCATCAGGGGCAAAAATAAATATGGAGAAATCAGAACTAATGTATATAGGGGAGGTAGAGAGAGTAGAGGTAGGGTTAAGAGTGGAGGAAAGATATGTGAAAGTATTAGGGGTATATTTAGGGGTGCAAAGCAAAGAGGCAAGAGATGTGACTTGGACCGGGGTGATTAACAAAATAAGAACAGTATGTGCAGCATGGAAAGGGAGAAAATTGAAATTAAATGGGAAAGTAATAGTGGTAAATAGCCTGTTATTGTCAGTATGTGTGTATGTGATGAGTGTAATGGAAATGCCAGGGTGGGTGTTGAATGAATTGAATAAAATTGTAGGTGATTTTATATGGGGCGGCAAAGGGGTGAAAATTGCACAGAAAACATTGGTGGGTAAGAGATGGGAAGGGGGTTTAAACTTGATGGACTTAGAAACAAAAAGAGCCGCAATGAGAATAAAAACGGTAATAAAATATATGGGAGGGAGATGGGATTATGGATGGAAGGAGTTCTTAAGAAAGTATGTTGATGACGTGGGAGGAATAGGAGATAATGGTTGGTACATGGGCTTCAAGCAATCAATGACGGGAGGAATACCAGAAATATATCGGGAGGTTTTAGAGGCATGGAGGCATTTCCTACCCAAATTAGAGTATGAGTGTGAAGATATAAATGTGATTAAAAATCTGCCACTATTTCTGAATGAAAAAATTAAGTATAAAAATAAAACATTGTATGAACATAAATTTATAGAAGGGGGCATAAAACAAGTAAAGGATATAATGTACGAAGTTATTCCAGGATTTCTTAGAGATAACTGCATTTATGATTCTGTGTGTGATTTAGATGGAATGGAGAATAGAGAGAAAGTGAATACAATATATGACAAAATTAAAACAAGCATACCCTTGCAATGGACTAAGGTGATTAAAAGTGAATGTGTCTCTAAAGAAGAGCAATGTATGCCAGAGATGTATGTGCATGATAATGGTGAAAAGTACAAAATTAAGAATATGAGTGTAAAGAATGTATACAGGAGATTAATCGGTGATGTTATAAAAGAACCAGCGGCAGAAAAAGTGTGGAAGAAAGTGTTTGAGGATCTGGATGTGAAAAAAATCTGGTCAAACCTAAATATAAAATACAACAGTATTGATTGTGAGAACAATGACTTTCTGATAAGACATAATAGAATTTACACGAATGTGGTGTTAAATAAAATAAACAATGATGTCAATGTGATGTGTGATGTGTGTGATAATGGCCATGAGAGTTTTTTACATTATTTTCTGAGATGTGAAGCTTTGGTTGGTTTCTTTGATTTTCTTAAAAGTATATTAATAGAAAACTGGGGTGTGCAAGTGAAGTCAGAGGAGGAATGGGGGAAAATATTTTTGTTTGGAATTGTTGGGAAAAGGAAAAAAAGGGATATCTGTCTAATTAATTTTCTTTTAAGTCATGCTAGACTAGCAGTGGTTCTAAGAAGGAACTATGCACATTTTGAGGGTAGGACGATGAAAGTTAAAGATATATTTAAGTTAATAACACAAAGAGATGTGGAGTTGATTTGTAAGTTTGGAGAGAAAAAGGCAAAAGAATTTTTTATAGACACAAATAAGTTCATATATCAAGATGTGGGTGGGAAAATCTGCTTTAATTGGTAGGAAGCAATCATTTGATTTGAGAAGGGTAGTAGACATATCTCTTGTATATTTCATTTATGTATCTGTATTTTCCTTTTTTTGTGCAAAATAATGGATGTCAATTGAAAGATGACTCATATGAATGTAACAAATTGTGTTGAGTGAGTGTGAATGTGATGGAAAACTGTAATTGAAAATTTGTGAATTGAAAAAAAAAAAAGATAAAAAAAAAAAAAAAAGAGAGCGCCCGATCTCGTCTGATCTCGGAAGCTATGCAGCGTCGGGCCTGGTTAGTACTTGGATGGGAGACCGCCTGGGAATACCAGGTGCTGTAAGCTTTTGCCTTTTCTTCACTATTTATATAAAGACGTGTTTTACCGCTCTATTTATTACAATCATTTAAATGTATTATAGAGTTTTAAGTGTTTTACATGTTTTTTAGGCCATTTTATTACTCTTAACATTTTAAGTGTATGTGTCTTTAATAAATGGATGGTTGGCCTGTCATGTGACTAGACACATGACAGGAAGCAGGAAGTACAACTGTATAAGAGAGCAGCATGACAAACAAAGGACAGTCACCAAACTGTTGGATTGAGGAGTTGCTAATTTTAGAGCTCACCTTTCCATTCACCACCTGCAAACTTTGGATTACACTTTCTGTGGATTGTATATACACTGGTGGACACTCACATTGGACTTATCAACACACTGGGGTTCTTGGACTGTTTTTAGGGTATGGACAAATGAACTGTATTCTTTTAACAGAGTTTACCTGTTTTTAGGGTATGGACAAATGAACTGTATTCTTTTAACAGAGTTTACCTAGTTTTATCGTGTTGTTTTAAAGTCTTTTATGTGAACCTTGTAAATACACCAAATCTATTTAAACCCATTTTCTTTTATGTCTCATTCTTTTAACCACTAGTCATCTCTCACAGTTAAATCTGACCCCATTTTAGTCTTGTAACTCGGCTGATAAGGCCGAGTGTTACACTTTTATGGGAGACCGCCTGGGAATACCAGGTGCTGTAAGCTTTTGCCTTTTCTTTACTATTTATGTAATATGCTGGCTTTTACGGAGGCTGATCTTTAAATAGCCCACTTTTTGGAGCAGCCCTCGCTTATGGCCATACCGCGCTGAGAGCGCCTGATCTCGTCTGATCTCGGAAGCTAAGCAGCGTCGGGCCTGGTTAGTACTTGGATGGGAGACCGCCTGGGAATACCAGGTGCTGTAAGCTTTTGCCTTTTCTTCACTATTTATATAATATGCTGGCTTTTACGGAGGCTGATCTTTAAATAGCCCACTTTTTGGAGCAGCCCTCGCTTATGGCCATACAGCGCTGAGAGCGCCCGATCTCGTCTGATCTCGGAAGCTAAGCAGCGTCGGGCTTGGTTAGTACTTGGATGGGAGACCGCCTGGGAATACCAGGTGCTGTAAGCTTTTGCCTTTTCTTCACTATTTATATAATATGCTGGCTTTTAGAAAGACGTGTTTTACCGCTCTATTTATTACAATCATTTAAATATATTATAGAGTTTTAAGTGTTTTACATGTTTTTTAGGCCATTTTATTACTCTTAACATTTTAAGTGTATGTGTCTTTAATAAATGGATGGTTGGCCTGTCATGTGACTAGACACATGACAGGAAGCAGGAAGTACAACTGTATAAGAGAGCAGCATGACAAACAAAGGACAGTCACCAAACTGTTGGATTGAGGAGTTGCTAATTTTAGAGCTCACCTTTCCATTCACCACCTGCAAACTTTGGATTACACTTTCTGTGGATTGTATATACACTGGTGGACACTCACATTGGACTTATCAACACACTGGGGTTCTTGGACTGTTTTTAGGGTATGGACAAATGAACTGTAATCTTTTAACAGAGTTTACCTGTTTTTAGGGTATGGACAAATGAACTGTATTCTTTTAACAGAGTGTACCTAGTTTTATAGTGTTGTTTTAAAGTCTTTTATGTGAACCTTGTAAATACACCAAATCTATTTAAACCAATTTTCTTTTATGTCTCATTCTTTTAACCACTAGTCATCTCTCACAGTTAAATCTGACCCCATTTTAGTCTTGTAACTCGGCTGATAAGGCCGATTGTTACACTTTTATGGGAGACCGCCTGGGAATACCAGGTGCTGTAAGCTTTTGCCTTTTCTTCACTATTTATATAATATGCTGGCTTTTACGGAGGCTGATCTTTAAATAGCCCACTTTTTGGAGCAGCCCTCGCTTATGGCCATACCGCGCTGAGAGCGCCCGATCTCGTCTGATCTCGGAAGCTAAGCAGCGTCGGGCCTGGTTAGTACTTGGATGGGAGACCGCCTGGGAATACCAGGTGCTGTAAGCTTTTGCCTTTTCTTCACTATTTATATAATATGCTGGCTTTTACGGAGGCTGATCTTTAAATAGCCCACTTTTTGGAGCAGCCCTCGCTTATGGCCATACAGCGCTGAGAGCGCCCGATCTCGTCTGATCTCGGAAGCTAAGCAGCGTCGGGCTTGGTTAGTACTTGGATGGGAGACCGCCTGGGAATACCAGGTGCTGTAAGCTTTTGCCTTTTCTTCACTATTTATATAATATGCTGGCTTTTAGAAAGACGTGTTTTACCGCTCTATTTATTACAATCATTTAAATGTATTATAGAGTTTTAAGTGTTTTACATGTTTTTTAGGCCATTTTATTACTCTTAACATTTTAAGTGTATGTGTCTTTAATAAATGGATGGTTGGCCTGTCATGTGACTAGACACATGACAGGAAGCAGGAAGTACAACTGTATAAGAGAGCAGCATGACAAACAAAGGACAGTCACCAAACTGTTGGATTGAGGAGTTGCTAATTTTAGAGCTCACCTTTCCATTCACCACCTGCAAACTTTGGATTACACTTTCTGTGGATTGTATATACACTGGTGGACACTCACATTGGACTTATCAACACACTGGGGTTCTTGGACTGTTTTTAGGGTATGGACAAATGAACTGTAATCTTTTAACAGAGTTTACCTGTTTTTAGGGTATGGACAAATGAACTGTATTCTTTTAACAGAGTGTACCTAGTTTTATCGTGTTGTTTTAAAGTCTTTTATGTGAACCTTGTAAATACACCAAATCTATTTAAACCAATTTTCTTTTATGTCTCATTCTTTTAACCACTAGTCATCTCTCACAGTTAAATCTGACCCCATTTTAGTCTTGTAACTCGGCTGATAAGGCCGATTGTTACACTTTTATGGGAGACCGCCTGGGAATACCAGGTGCTGTAAGCTTTTGCCTTTTCTTCACTATTTATATAATATGCTGGCTTTTACGGAGGCTGATCTTTAAATAGCCCACTTTTTGGAGCAGCCCTCGCTTATGGCCATACCGCGCTGAGAGCGCCCGATCTCGTCTGATCTCGGAAGCTAAGCAGCGTCGGGTCTGGTTAGTACTTGGATGGGAGACCGCCTGGGAATACCAGGTGCTGTAAGCTTTAGCCTTTTATTCACTATTTATATAATATGCTGGCTTTTACGGAGGCTGATCTTTAAATAGCCCACTTTTTGGAGCAGCCCTCGCTTATGGCCATACCGCGCTGAGAGCGCCCGATCTCGTCTGATCTCGGAAGCTAAGCAGCGTAGGGCCTGGTTAGTACTTGGATGGGAGACCGCCTGGGAATACCAGGTGCTGTAAGCTTTTACCTTTTCTTCAATATTTATATAATATGCTGGCTTTTAGAAAGACGTGTTTTACCGCTCTATTTATTACAATCATTTAAATGTATTATAGAGTTTTAAGTGTTTTACATGTTTTTTAGGCCATTTTATTACTCTTAACATTTTAAGTGTATGTGTCTTTAATAAATGGATGGTTGGCCTGTCATGTGACTAGACACATGACAGGAAGCAGGAAGTACAACTGTATAAGAGAGCAGCATGACAAACAAAGGACAGTCACCAAACTGTTGGATTGAGGAGTTGCTAATTTTAGAGCTCACCTTTCCATTCACCACCTGCAAACTTTGGATTACACTTTCTGTGGATTGTATATACACTGGTGGACACTCACATTGGACTTATCAACACACTGGGGTTCTTGGACTGTTTTTAGGGTATGGACAAATGAACTGTATTCTTTTAACAGAGTTTACCTGTTTTTAGGGTATGGACAAATGAACTGTATTCTTTTAACAGAGTTTACCTAGTTTTATCGTGTTGTTTTAAAGTCTTTTATGTGAACCTTGTAAATACACCAAATCTATTTAAACCAATTTTCTTTTATGTCTCATTCTTTTAACCACTAGTCATCTCTCACAGTTAAATCTGACCCCATTTTAGTCTTGTAACTCGGCTGATAAGGCAGATTGTTACACTTTTATGGGAGACCGCCTGGGAATACCAGGTGCTGTAAGCTTTTGCCTTTTCTTCACTATTTATATAATATGCTGGCTTTTACGGAGGCTGATCTTTAAATAGCCCACTTTTTGGAGCAGCCCTCGCTTATGGCCATACCGCGCTGAGAGCGCCCGATCTCGTCTGATCTCGGAAGCTAAGCAGCGTCGGGCCTGGTTAGTACTTGGATGGGAGACCGCCTGGGAATACCAGGTGCTGTAAGCTTTTGCCTTTTCTTCACTATTTATATAATATGCTGGCTTTTACGGAGGCTGATCTTTAAATAGCCCACTTTTTGGAGCAGCCCTCGCTTATGGCCATACCACGCTGAGAGCGCCCGATCTTGTCTGATCTCGGAAGCTAAGCAGCGTCGGGCCTGGTTAGTACTTGGATGGGAGACCGCCTGGGAATACCAGGTGCTGTAAGCTTTTGCCTTTTCTTCACTATTTATATAATATGCTGGCTTTTACGGAGGCTGATCTTTAAATAGCCCACTTTTTGGAGCAGCCCTCGCTTATGGCCATACCGCGCTGAGAGCGCCCGATCTCGTCTGATCTCGGAAGCTAAGCAGCGTCGGGCCTGGTTAGTACTTGGATGGGAGACCGCCTGGGAATACCAGGTGCTGTAAGCTTTTGCCTTTTCTTCACTATTTATATAAAGACGTGTTTTACCGCTCTATTTATTACAATCATTTAAATGTATTATAGAGTTTTAAGTGTTTTACATGTTTTTTAGGCCATTTTATTACTCTTAACATTTTAAGTGTATGTGTCTTTAATAAATGGATGGTTGGCCTGTCATGTGACTAGACACATGACAGGAAGCAGGAAGTACAACTGTATAAGAGAGCAGCATGACAAACAAACGACAGTCACCAAACTGTTGGATTGAGGAGTTGCTAATTTTAGAGCTCACCTTTCCATTCACCACCTGCAAACTTTGGATTACACTTTCTGTGGATTGTATATACACTGGTGGACACTCACATTGGACTTATCAACACACTGGGGTTCTTGGACTGTTTTTAGGGTATGGACAAATGAACTGTATTCTTTTAACAGAGTTTACCTAGTTTTATCGTGTTGTTTTAAAGTCTTTTATGTGAACCTTGTAATTACACCAAATCTATTTAAACCAATTTTCTTTTATGTCTCATTCTTTTAACCACTAGTCATCTCTCACAGTTAAATCTGACCCCATTTTAGTCTTGTAACTCGGCTGATAAGGCCGATTGTTACACTTTTATGGGAGACCGCCTGGGAATACCAGGTGCTGTAAGCTTTTGCCTTTTCTTCACTATTTATATAATATGCTGGCTTTTACGGAGGCTGATCTTTAAATAGCCCACTTTTTGGAGCAGCCCTCGCTTATGGCCATACCGCGCTGAGAGCGCCCGATCTCGTCTGATCTCGAAAGCTAAGCAGCGTCGGGCCTGGTTAGTACTTGGATGGGAGACCGCCTGGGAATACCAGGTGCTGTAAGCTTTTGCCTTTTATTCACTATTTATATAATATGCTGGCTTTTACGGAGGCTGATCTTTAAATAGCCCACTTTTTGGAGCAGCCCTCGCTTATGGCCATACCGCGCTGAGAGCGCCCGATCTCGTCTGATCTCGGAAGCTAAGCAGCGTAGGGCCTGGTTAGTACTTGGATGGGAGACCGCCTGGGAATACCAGGTGCTGTAAGCTTTTACCTTTTCTTCAATATTTATATAATATGCTGGCTTTTAGAAAGACGTGTTTTACCGCTCTATTTATTACAATCATTTAAATGTATTATATAGTTTTAAGTGTTTTACATGTTTTTTAGGCCATTTTATTACTCTTAACATTTTAAGTGTATGTGTCTTTAATAAATGGATGGTTGGCCTGTCATGTGACTAGACACATGACAGGAAGCAGGAAGTACAACTGTATAAGAGAGCAGCATGACAAACAAAGGACAGTCACCAAACTGTTGGATTGAGGAGTTGCTAATTTTAGAGCTCACCTTTCCATTCACCACCTGCAAACTTTGGATTACACTTTCTGTGGATTGTATATACACTGGTGGACACTCACATTGGACTTATCAACACACTGGGGTTCTTGGACTGTTTTTAGGGTATGGACAAATGAACTGTATTCTTTTAACAGAGTTTACCTGTTTTTAGGGTATGGACAAATGAACTGTATTCTTTTAACAGAGTTTACCTAGTTTTATCGTGTTGTTTTAAAGTCTTTTATGTGAACCTTGTAAATACACCAAATCTATTTAAACCAATTTTCTTTTATGTCTCATTCTTTTAACCACTAGTCATCTCTCACAGTTAAATCTGACCCCATTTTAGTCTTGTAACTCGGCTGATAAGGCCGATTGTTACACTTTTATGGGAGACCGCCTGGGAATACCAGGTGCTGTAAGCTTTTGCCTTTTCTTCACTATTTATGTAATATGCTGGCTTTTACGGAGGCTGATCTTTAAATAGCCCACTTTTTGGAGCAGCCCTCGCTTATGGCCATACCGCGCTGAGAGCGCCCGATCTCTTCTGATCTCGGAAGGTAAGCAGCGTCGGGCCTGGTTAGTACTTGGATGGGAGACCGCCTTGGAATACCAGGTGCTGTAAGCTTTTGCCTTTTCTTCACTATTTATATAATATGCTGGCTTTTACGGAGGCTGATCTTTAAATAGCCCACTTTTTGGAGCAGCCCTCGCTTATGGCCATACCGCGCTGAGAGCGCCCGATCTCGTCTGATCTCGGAAGCTAAGCAGCGTCGGGCCTGGTTAGTACTTGGATGGGAGACCGCCTGGGAATACCAGGTGCTGTAAGCTTTTGCCTTTTCTTCACTATTTATATAATATGCTGGCTTTTAGAAAGACGTGTTTTACCGCTCTATTTATTACAATCATTTAAATGTATTATAGAGTTTTAAGTGTTTTACATGTTTTTTAGGCCATTTTATTACTCTTAACATTTTAAGTGTATGTGTCTTTAATAAATGGATGGTTGGCCTGTCATGTGACTAGACACATGACAGGAAGCAGGAAGTACAACTGTATAAGAGAGCAGCATGACAAACAAAGGACAGTCACCAAACTGTTGGATTGAGGAGTTGCTAATTTTAGAGCTCACCTTTCCATTCACCACCTGCAAACTTTGGATTACACTTTCTGTGGATTGTATATACACTGGTGGACACTCACATTGGACTTATCAACACACTGGGGTTCTTGGACTGTTTTTAGGGTATGGACAAATGAACTGTATTCTTTTAACAGAGTTTACCTGTTTTTAGGGTATGGACAAATGAACTGTATTCTTTTAACAGAGTTTACCTAGTTTTATCGTGTTGTTTTAAAGTCTTTTATGAGAACCTTGTAAATACACCAAATCTATTTAAACCAATTTTCTTTTATGTCTCATTCTTTTAACCACTAGTCATCTCTCACAGTTAAATCTGACCCCATTTTAGTCTTGTAACTCGGCTGATAAGGCCGAGTGTTACACTTTTATGGGAGACCGCCTGGGAATACCAGGTGCTGTAAGCTTTTGCCTTTTCTTTACTATTTATGTAATATGCTGGCTTTTACGGAGGCTGATCTTTAAATAGCCCACTTTTTGGAGCAGCCCTCGCTTATGGCCATACCGCGCTGAGAGCGCCCGATCTCGTCTGATCTCGGAAGCTAAGCAGCGTCGGGCCTGGTTAGTACTTGGATGGGAGACCGCCTGGGAATACCAGGTGCTGTAAGCTTTTGCCTTTTCTTCACTATTTATATAATATGCTGGATTTTACGGAGGCTGATCTTTAAATAGCCCACTTTTTGGAGCAGACCTCGCTTATGGCCATACCACCCTGAGGGCGCTAGAGAGCCAGCAGGTAGTGCTAGGTTTGCAGTGCAGAGATACTCTCTGAATCCATTTGTTTGACAATCTCTTTTCTGAAATACTTAATTTTCTTTTTGATTTTGGACTTTGGGAATTCGTTGTTGGAAAGTCAGAGTTAACCCTGATCACTTCCCCCAACAGCTTAGGCTGTGTGGGGGACTTTTTGGACTCTTCCTGGTTGAAGCATGCTGCAGATGCACATCATGGCTGCAGACAAAGAAACAGTGCAAACAACAATGATAAAAGGTAGCAATGGGAAGAATGAAGAGGACGATCAAAGAAGTGGAAAAGACAACCAAGTAGTGATTCAAAAGCAGCAGAAAACAAACAAAGTCACAGGAGATCTGCAGAGAGAAAGAGAAGAAAACAACCAAGGAGTGCAAGGAGGAACAAAAGGAAAATATAGCAAAGACCTGACATTGGAGGTGGAAGTGGAGGGAACAGAAAAGATTTCCATGATGGATTTGCTGAGGGGAGTAAAGAAGGAGTGTGGAGAGGTGATCGGCTGCAGAGTGAGAGGTGAAAGGATGTATGAACTCACAATGAAGGATGAAGAGGCAAAGCATAAACTAATGGATGGCGTGAGAGTACAAGGAGTGATGGTGCATGCAAGGGAAGTTATGAATAATGACATGGTGGTGTCTTTTATAAACTTGCCAGTATACTTAGAGGATGAGAAGATACTCTTCAAACTACAAGAGTGGGGAGTACGACCACTCTCACCAATAAAACGTCGGTTATGGCCTGGAACGGATATAGCTGATGGAACCCGGTTCTTAAAGGTTCGTTTTACGGAACAGGTATGTTCACTTCCATACTCCACAAAGTTTGAGACTCTGAGAGGCACCGAATATTTTCGCGTCATCCATGATAGACAAGTACGTGTTTGCAGACTTTGTATCAAGCCAGGGCACATATTCAGAGAGTGCCCTGAATTAAAGTGCTTCAAATGTGGTGGAGGAGGACATTATGCAAGAGATTGTGAAGAATGGATGCGATTAGAGAGAGAGCGAGTAGTTGGACAAGAAGATGATGAAAGGAGGTACAGTGATCTGACAGAGGAACAAGAGGTGGAAGTGGCTGGTGTTGTGAGCGGGGGAGGTAAAGATGGAGCTGAGGCTGGTGAAAAAAGAAGCAAAATGGAGCGGCGAGACAGAATTGGGAGCAAGGGTGAAAAGGATGGCGAGGAGGAGGAGATGGAACAGTCGGAACAGAGCGAGGAAGACAAAGGTGAAAGTAAAGTGAAAGGAAAAGGTAAAGAGGATGAAAAGAAAGAGATGGAACAGGAACTGAAAGAAAGTAAAGGTGAAGAAAATAGGAATGGGGGACAAAAAGATGGACTGAAAGCAAAGATTAAAAGACTCAGTGCAAAGAGGAAGTCTGAGACGGACGGAGAACAGAGTGAACAGATCAAGGAACCACGGGCAGGTATTTGATGCCTTATTTAATTATATGTGGTTTTGTTTTTCAATTTTATTTAGTTTTCTTTAGCTACTCTCATGGCCACTGTAACTTCAATAAATATAAATGGGTTAAGGAATAAAAGCAAGATGAAAGAGTTATTATTTACATATAGGAGTGATATAATTTGTATACAGGAGACAAATTGGGAAGAGGATAAAGTGAGAGAGATGAGAGAGGAGTGGAGAGGGGATATTTATTATAATAATGGAGCAAAAAATGCAAGAGGTGTGGCAGTACTTTTTAAAAAAGATAGTGTCAAAGGTATAAGGGAGGTATATAAAGATCAGAGGGGAAGGATCTTGGTAGTTGAATTTACATATAGAGATATAGATTTTAGATTAATAAATATATACGTTCCGAATATAGAAGTAGATAGGAGGGAAATATTGGAAGAATTAAAAGAATTAGTTGTGGGGAAATGTATTGTAGTGGGGGATTTTAATATAAAATGTAGCAGATTAGATGTGGGCAAGGGCGTAAAATTTAGATGGGAGAAATCTAGGGGAATGTTGATGGAGATAATGAGAGAGAAGGGGTTAATAGATGTGTGGAGGTATGAAAATCCAGAAAAAAGAGAATTTACTAGGAGGCAATTAAAAGAAGGTATATTAAAACAGAGTAGAATAGATTTAGTGTTAGTTAAGGAGGAAATCATTAGATACATAGATGGGACAAGGCATCAAGGAAATAGTTTAAGTGATCATGATGGTGTTAGGTTCAGAATTAAGATAGGGAGTGAGGAGGTAGGAGGAGGGATGTGGATATTGAATGCAGGATACATTGGAGAGGAAGAATATGAGATACAGATGAAGGATCTAATAAATAGAGAAAATGAGAAGATAGATGAGTATAAAAGAGAGGGAGGATTAGATGACAGAATAGGGGAAAGATGGGAGAAAATGAAAGACCAGATTAAGTTCATCAGTATAAAATATAGTAAGAAAAGATGGGAAAAGATGAAGAAGGAAGAAGAGTTGCTGAAAGAAAGATTGAGGGAAGAATTAAACAAGGCTGAAGATGAAGAAGGATATAGTATGGAAAAATATATAGAGGCTAAGATAGCACTGGAGAAATTTGAGAGGGAGAAATGTAGAGGAGCAATTCTAAGAAGTAGGGCAAAATATGCATTAGAAGGTGAGAAATGTACAGGGTATTTCTTAGGGCTAGAGAAAAGGAGACAAAGTAAAACATATATAAACGAAATAAATACAAAGGAAGGCAAAACAACAAAAGACTACGTAGAGATTTTGGAGAGAGTGCAAGAATTCTATGAAGATTTATACAAGAGGGGAGGAGCAGATGAGAAAATCATAGAGGAAGTATTAGAAAGTGTAGGGAATATTCTAAGTGAGGAAGATAGGGAATGGTGTGATAAGGATATAGAGGAAGAGGAGGTGAAAGAGGCAATAGGGGGGTTGAAAAATGGAAAAAGTCCGGGGAGTGATGGGATCGGTATTGAATGGTATAAAACATATAAGGAAGGGGTAGCACCAATTCTAGTTGAAGTTTTTAAGGGGATAGAAAGAACAGGAGTAGTGCAAGATAGAATGGTGGAGGGAGTGATAGCTTTAGTGTATAAGAAGGGAAATAGATTAGATATGGAGAACTATAGACCAATCAGTCTATTAAATGTGGATTATAAAATACTGACTAAAGTTTTAGCGAATAGAGTGAAAAGAGTGATAGGAAGTATAGTTCAACCAACACAGAGTTACAGTATACCAGGCAGGGATATAGCGGACACGATAGGGACCGTTAGGGATGTTATGGAGCATATGAAACGAGATGAGAAGGGAGGGATAGTATTAGGGATTGATTGGAATAAAGCTTTTGATAGAGTGGAACACAAATATTTATTTAGGGTATTAGAGAAGTTTGGATTTGGGGTGAAAGTGATAGGATGGATAAGAAGACTATATGAAAAAGCAAAAAGTTGCATAAAAATAAATGGAGTGCTAACAGACAAGTTCGATGTAGGAAGATCAGTAAGACAGGGATGTCCCCTGTATGCATTATTGTATGCCATTTCAGTAGAGCCTCTAGCTACTTTAATTAAGAGAGATAAAAGAGTAGTGGGCATTGAGTTGCCATATGGAGGGATGTGTACTATAAACCAATATGCAGATGATACTACAATCACAGTGAGAGAAGGAAACAGTGTAAAAAGAGTTTTAGAGATAGTGAAGAGGTATGGGAAGGCATCAGGGGCAAAAATAAATATGGAGAAATCAGAACTAATGTATATAGGGGAGGTAGAGAGAGTAGAGGTAGGGTTAAGAGTGGAGGAAAGATATGTGAAAGTATTAGGGGTATATTTAGGGGTGCAAAGCAAAGAGGCAAGAGATGTGACTTGGACCGGGGTGATTAACAAAATAAGAACAGTATGTGCAGCATGGAAAGGGAGAAAATTGAAATTAAATGGGAAAGTAATAGTGGTAAATACCCTGTTATTGTCAGTATGTGTGTATGTGATGAGTGTAATGGAAATGCCAGGGTGGGTGTTGAATGAATTGAATAAAATTGTAGGTGATTTTATATGGGGCGGCAAAGGGGTGAAAATTGCACAGAAAACATTGGTGGGTAAGAGATGGGAAGGGGGTTTAAACTTGATGGACTTAGAAACAAAAAGAGCCGCAATGAGAATAAAAACGGTAATAAAATATATGGGAGGGAGATGGGATTATGGATGGAAGGAGTTCTTAAGAAAGTATGTTGATGACGTGGGAGGAATAGGAGATAATGGTTGGTACATGGGCTTCAAGCAATCAATGACGGGAGGAATACCAGAAATATATCGGGAGGTTTTAGAGGCATGGAGGCATTTCCTACCCAAATTAGAGTATGAGTGTGAAGATATAAATGTGATTAAAAATCTGCCACTATTTCTGAATGAAAAAATTAAGTATAAAAATAAAACATTGTATGAACATAAATTTATAGAAGGGGGCATAAAACAAGTAAAGGATATAATGTACGAAGTTATTCCAGGATTTCTTAGAGATAACTGCATTTATGATTCTGTGTGTGATTTAGATGGAATGGAGAATAGAGAGAAAGTGAATACAATATATGACAAAATTAAAACAAGCATACCCTTGCAATGGACTAAGGTGATTAAAAGTGAATGTGTCTCTAAAGAAGAGCAATGTATGCCAGAGATGTATGTGCATGATAATGGTGAAAAGTACAAAATTAAGAATATGAGTGTAAAGAATGTATACAGGAGATTAATCGGTGATGTTATAAAAGAACCAGCGGCAGAAAAAGTGTGGAAGAAAGTGTTTGAGGATCTGGATGTGAAAAAAATCTGGTCAAACCTAAATATAAAATACAACAGTATTGATTGTGAGAACAATGACTTTCTGATAAGACATAATAGAATTTACACGAATGTGGTGTTAAATAAAATAAACAATGATGTCAATGTGATGTGTGATGTGTGTGATAATGGCCATGAGAGTTTTTTACATTATTTTCTGAGATGTGAAGCTTTGGTTGGTTTCTTTGATTTTCTTAAAAGTATATTAATAGAAAACTGGGGTGTGCAAGTGAAGTCAGAGGAGGAATGGGGGAAAATATTTTTGTTTGGAATTGTTGGGAAAAGGAAAAAAAGGGATATCTGTCTAATTAATTTTCTTTTAAGTCATGCTAGACTAGCAGTGGTTCTAAGAAGGAACTATGCACATTTTGAGGGTAGGACGATGAAAGTTAAAGATATATTTAAGTTAATAACACAAAGAGATGTGGAGTTGATTTGTAAGTTTGGAGAGAAAAAGGCAAAAGAATTTTTTATAGACACAAATAAGTTCATATATCAAGATGTGGGTGGGAAAATCTGCTTTAATTGGTAGGAAGCAATCATTTGATTTGAGAAGGGTAGTAGACATATCTCTTGTATATTTCATTTATGTATCTGTATTTTCCTTTTTTTGTGCAAAATAATGGATGTCAATTGAAAGATGACTCATATGAATGTAACAAATTGTGTTGAGTGAGTGTGAATGTGATGGAAAACTGTAATTGAAAATTTGTGAATTGAAAAAAAAAAAAGATAAAAAAAAAAAAAAAGAGAGCGCCCGATCTCGTCTGATCTCGGAAGCTATGCAGCGTCGGGCCTGGTTAGTACTTGGATGGGAGACCGCCTGGGAATACCAGGTGCTGTAAGCTTTTGCCTTTTCTTCACTATTTATATAATATGCTGGCTTTTAGAAAGACGTGTTTTACCGCTCTATTTATTACAATCATTTAAATGTATTATAGAGTTTTAAGTGTTTTACATGTTTTTTAGGCCATTTTATTACTCTTAACATTTTAAGTGTATGTGTCTTTAATAAATGGATGGTTGGCCTGTCATGTGACTAGACACATGACAGGAAGCAGGAAGTACAACTGTATAAGAGAGCAGCATGACAAACAAAGGACAGTCACCAAACTGTTGGATTGAGGAGTTGCTAATTTTAGAGCTCACCTTTCCATTCACCACCTGCAAACTTTGGATTACACTTTCTGTGGATTGTATATACACTGGTGGACACTCACATTGGACTTATCAACACACTGGGGTTCTTGGACTGTTTTTAGGGTATGGACAAATGAACTGTATTCTTTTAACAGAGTTTACCTGTTTTTAGGGTATGGACAAATGAACTGTATTCTTTTAACAGAGTTAACCTAGTTTTATCGTGTTGTTTTAAAGTCTTTTATGTGAACCTTGTAAATACACCAAATCTATTTAAACCAATTTTCTTTTATGTCTCATTCTTTTAACCACTAGTCATCTCTCACAGTTAAATCTGACCCCATTTTAGTCTTGTAACTCGGCTGATAAGGCCGATTGTTACACTTTTATGGGAGACCGCCTGGGAATACCAGGTGCTGTAAGCTTTTGCCTTTTCTTCACTATTTATATAATATGCTGGCTTTTACGGAGGCTGATCTTTAAATAGCCCACTTTTTGGAGCAGCCCTCGCTTATGGCCATACCGCGCTGAGAGCGCCCGATCTCGTCTGATCTCGGAAGCTAAGCAGCGTCGGGCCTGGTTAGTACTTGGATGGGAGACCGCCTGGGAATACCAGGTGCTGTAAGCTTTTGCCTTTTCTTCACTATTTATATAATATGCTGGCTTTTACGGAGGCTGATCTTTAAATAGCCCACTTTTTGGAGCAGCCCTCGCTTATGGCCATACCGCGCTGAGAGCGCCCGATCTCGTCTGATCTCGGAAGCTATGCAGCGTCGGGCCTGGTTAGTACTTGGATGGGAGACCGCCTGGGAATACCAGGTGCTGTAAGCTTTTGCCTTTTCTTCACTATTTATATAATATGCTGGCTTTTAGAAAGACGTGTTTTACCGCTCTATTTATTACAATCATTTAAATGTATTATAGAGTTTTAAGTGTTTTACATGTTTTTAAGGCCATTTTATTACTCTTAACATTTTAAGTGTATGTGTCTTTAATAAATGGATGGTTGGCCTGTCATGTGACTAGACACATGACAGGAAGCAGGAAGTACAACTGTATAAGAGAGCAGCATGACAAACAAAGGACAGTCACCAAACTGTTGGATTGAGGAGTTGCTAATTTTAGAGCTCACCTTTCCATTCACCACCTGCAAACTTTGGATTACACTTTCTGTGGATTGTATATACACTGGTGGACACTCACATTGGACTTATCAACACACTGGGGTTCTTGGACTGTTTTTAGGGTATGGACAAATGAACTGTATTCTTTTAACAGAGTTTACCTGTTTTTAGGGTATGGACAAATGAACTGTATTCTTTTAACAGAGTTAACCTAGTTTTATCGTGTTGTTTTAAAGTCTTTTATGTGAACCTTGTAAATACACCAAATCTAATTAAAACCAATTTTCTTTTATGTCTCATTCTTTTAACCACTAGTCATCTCTCACAGTTAAATCTGACCCCATTTTAGTCTTGTAACTCGGCTGATAAGGCCGATTGTTACACTTTTATGGGAGACCGCCTGGGAATACCAGGTGCTGTAAGCTTTTGCCTTTTCTTCACTATTTATATAATATGCTGGCTTTTACGGAGGCTGATCTTTAAATAGCCCACTTTTTGGAGCAGCCCTCGCTTGTGGCCATACCGCGCTGAGAGCGCCCGATCTCGTCTGATCTCGGAAGCTAAGCAGCGTCGGGCCTGGTTAGTACTTGGATGGGAGACCGCCTGGGAATACCAGGTGCTGTAAGCTTTTGCCTTTTCTTCACTATTTATATAATATGCTGGCTTTTAGAAAGACGTGTTTTACCGCTCTATTTATTACAATCATTTAAATGTATTATAGAGTTTTAAGTGTTTTACATGTTTTTTAGGCCATTTTATTACTCTTAACATTTTAAGTGTATGTGTCTTTAATAAATGGATGGTTGGCCTGTCATGTGACTAGACACATGACAGGAAGCAGGAAGTACAACTGTATAAGAGAGCAGCATGACAAACAAAGGACAGTCACCAAACTGTTGGATTGAGGAGTTGCTAATTTTAGAGCTCACCTTTCCATTCACCACCTGCAAACTTTGGATTACACTTTCTGTGGTTTGTATATACACTGGTGGACACTCACATTGGACTTATCAACACACTGGGGTTCTTGGACTGTTTTTAGGGTATGGACAAATGAACTGTATTCTTTTAACAGAGTTTACCTGTTTTTAGGGTATGGACAAATGAACTGTATTCTTTTAACAGAGTTTACCTAGTTTTATCGTGTTGTTTTAAAGTCTTTTATGTGAACCTTGTAAATACACCAAATCTATTTAAACCAATTTTCTTTTATGTCTCATTCTTTTAACCACTAGTCATCTCTCACAGTTAAATCTGACCCCATTTTAGTCTTGTAACTCGGCTGATAAGGCAGATTGTTACACTTTTATGGGAGACCGCCTGGGAATACCAGGTGCTGTAAGCTTTTGCCTTTTCTTCACTATTTATATAATATGCTGGCTTTTACGGAGGCTGATCTTTAAATAGCCCACTTTTTGGAGCAGCCCTCGCTTATGGCCATACCGCGCTGAGAGCGCCCGATCTCGTCTGATCTCGGAAGCTAAGCAGCGTCGGGCCTGGTTAGTACTTGGATGGGAGACCGCCTGGGAATACCAGGTGCTGTAAGCTTTTGCCTTTTCTTCACTATTTATATAATATGCTGGCTTTTACGGAGGCTGATCTTTAAATAGCCCACTTTTTGGAGCAGCCCTCGCTTATGGCCATACCACGCTGAGAGCGCCCGATCTTGTCTGATCTCGGAAGCTAAGCAGCGTCGGGCCTGGTTAGTACTTGGATGGGAGACCGCCTGGGAATACCAGGTGCTGTAAGCTTTTGCCTTTTCTTCACTATTTATATAATATGCTGGCTTTTACGGAGGCTGATCTTTAAATAGCCCACTTTTTGGAGCAGCCCTCGCTTATGGCCATACCGCGCTGAGAGCGCCCGATCTCGTCTGATCTCGGAAGCTAAGCAGCGTCGGGCCTGGTTAGTACTTGGATGGGAGACCGCCTGGGAATACCAGGTGCTGTAAGCTTTTGCCTTTTCTTCACTATTTATATAAAGACGTGTTTTACCGCTCTATTTATTACAATCATTTAAATGTATTATAGAGTTTTAAGTGTTTTACATGTTTTTTAGGCCATTTTATTACTCTTAACATTTTAAGTGTATGTGTCTTTAATAAATGGATGGTTGGCCTGTCATGTGACTAGACACATGACAGGAAGCAGGAAGTACAACTGTATAAGAGAGCAGCATGACAAACAAAGGACAGTCACCAAACTGTTGGATTGAGGAGTTGCTAATTTTAGAGCTCACCTTTCCATTCACCACCTGCAAACTTTGGATTACACTTTCTGTGGATTGTATATACACTGGTGGACACTCACATTGGACTTATCAACACACTGGGGTTCTTGGACTGTTTTTAGGGTATGGACAAATGAACTGTATTCTTTTAACAGAGTTTACCTGTTTTTAGGGTATGGACAAATGAACTGTATTCTTTTAACAGAGTTTACCTAGTTTTATCGTGTTGTTTTAAAGTCTTTTATGTGAACCTTGTAAATACACCAAATCTATTTAAACCAATTTTCTTTTATGTCTCATTCTTTTAACCACTAGTCATCTCTCACAGTTAAATCTGACCCCATTTTAGTCTTGTAACTCGGCTGATAAGGCCGAGTGTTACACTTTTATGGGAGACCGCCTGGGAATACCAGGTGCTGTAAGCTTTTGCCTTTTCTTTACTATTTATGTAATATGCTGGCTTTTACGGAGGCTGATCTTTAAATAGCCCACTTTTTGGAGCAGCCCTCGCTTATGGCCATACCGCGCTGAGAGCGCCCGATCTCGTCTGATCTCGGAAGCTAAGCAGCGTCGGGCCTGGTTAGTACTTGGATGGGAGACCGCCTTGGAATACCAGGTGCTGTAAGCTTTTGCCTTTTCTTCACTATTTATATAATATGCTGGCTTTTACGGAGGCTGATCTTTAAATAGCCCACTTTTTGGAGCAGCCCTCGCTTATGGCCATACCGCGCTGAGAGCGCCCGATCTCGTCTGATCTCGGAAGCTAAGCAGCGTCGGGCCTGGTTAGTACTTGGATGGGAGACCGCCTGGGAATACCAGGTGCTGTAAGCTTTTGCCTTTTCTTCACTATTTATATAATATGCTGGCTTTTACGGAGGCTGATCTTTAAATAGCCCACTTTTTGGAGCAGCCCTCGCTTATGGCCATACCACGCTGAGAGCGCCCGATCTCGTCTGATCTCGGAAGCTAAGCAGCGTCGGGCCTGCTTAGTACTTGGATGGGAGACCGCCTGGGAATACCAGGTGCTGTAAGCTTTTGCCTTTTCTTCACTATTTATATAATATGCTGGCTTTTAGAAAGACGTGTTTTACCGCTCTATTTATTACAATCATTTAAATGTATTATAGAGTTTTAAGTGTTTTACATGTTTTTTAGGCCATTTTATTACTCTTAACATTTTAAGTGTATGTGTCTTTAATAAATGGATGGTCGGCCTGTCATGTGACTAGACACATGACAGGAAGCAGGAAGTACAACTGTATAAGAGAGCAGCATGACAAACAAAGGACAGTCACCAAACTGTTGGATTGAGGAGTTGCTAATTTTAGAGCTCACCTTTCCATTCACCACCTGCAAACTTTGGATTACACTTTCTGTGGATTGTATATACACTGGTGGACACTCACATTGGACTTATCAACACACTGGGGTTCTTGGACTGTTTTTAGGGTATGGAAAAATGAACTTTATTCTTTTAACAGAGTTTACCTGTTTTTAGGGTATGGACAAATGAACTGTATTCTTTTAACAGAGTTTACCTAGTTTTATCGTGTTGTTTTAAAGTCTTTTATGTGAACCTTGTAAATACACCAAATCTATTTAAACCAATTTTCTTTTATGTCTCATTCTTTTAACCACTAGTCATCTCTCACAGTTAAATCTGACCCCATTTTAGTCTTGTAACTCGGCTGATAAGGCCGATTGTAACACTTTTATGGGAGACCGCCTGGGAATACCAGGTGCTGTAAGCTTTTGCCTTTTCTTTACTATTTATGTAATATGCTGGCTTTTACGGAGGCTGATCTTTAAATAGCCCACTTTTTGGAGCAGCCCTCGCTTATGGCCATACCGCGCTGAGAGCGCCCGATCTCGTCTGATCTCGGAAGCTAAGCAGCGTCGGGCCTGGTTAGTACTTGGATGGGAGACCGCCTGGGAATACCAGGTGCTGTAAGCTTTTGCCTTTTCTTCACTATTTATATAAAGACGTGTTTTACCGCTCTATTTATTACAATCATTTAAATGTATTATAGAGTTTTAAGTGTTTTACATGTTTTTTAGGCCATTTTATTACTCTTAACATTTTAAGTGTATGTGTCTTTAATAAATGGATGGTTGGCCTGTCATGTGACTAGACACATGACAGGAAGCAGGAAGTACAACTGTATAAGAGAGCAGCATGACAAACAAAGGACAGTCACCAAACTGTTGGATTGAGGATTTGCTAATTTTAGAGCTCACCTTTCCATTCACCACCTGCAAACTTTGGATTACACTTTCTGTGGATTGTATATACACTGGTGGACACTCACATTGGACTTATCAACACACTGGGGTTCTTGGACTGTTTTTAGGGTATGGACAAATGAACTGTATTCTTTTAACAGAGTTTACCTGTTTTTAGGGTATGGACAAATGAACTGTATTCTTTTAACAGAGTTTACCTAGTTTTATCGTGTTGTTTTAAAGTCTTTTATGTGAACCTTGTAATTACACCAAATCTATTTAAACCAATTTTCTTTTATGTCTCATTCTTTTAACCACTAGTCATCTCTCACAGTTAAATCTGACCCCATTTTAGTCTTGTAACTCGGCTGATAAGGCCGATTGTTACACTTTTATGGGAGACCGCCTGGGAATACCAGGTGCTGTAAGCTTTTGCCTTTTCTTCACTATTTATATAATATGCTGGCTTTTACGGAGGCTGATCTTTAAATAGCCCACTTTTTGGAGCAGCCCTCGCTTATGGCCATACCGCGCTGAGAGCGCCCGATCTCGTCTGATCTCGAAAGCTAAGCAGCGTCGGGCCTGGTTAGTACTTGGATGGGAGACCGCCTGGGAATACCAGGTGCTGTAAGCTTTTGCCTTTTATTCACTATTTATATAATATGCTGGCTTTTACGGAGGCTGATCTTTAAATAGCCCACTTTTTGGAGCAGCCCTCGCTTATGGCCATACCGCGCTGAGAGCGCCCGATCTCGTCTGATCTCGGAAGCTAAGCAGCGTAGGGCCTGGTTAGTACTTGGATGGGAGACCGCCTGGGAATACCAGGTGCTGTAAGCTTTTACCTTTTCTTCAATATTTATATAATATGCTGGCTTTTAGAAAGACGTGTTTTACCGCTCTATTTATTACAATCATTTAAATGTATTATAGAGTTTTAAGTGTTTTACATGTTTTTTAGGCCATTTTATTACTCTTAACATTTTAAGTGTATGTGTCTTTAATAAATGGATGGTTGGCCTGTCATGTGACTAGACACATGACAGGAAGCAGGAAGTACAACTGTATAAGAGAGCAGCATGACAAACAAAGGACAGTCACCAAACTGTTGGATTGAGGAGTTGCTAATTTTAGAGCTCACCTTTCCATTCACCACCTGCAAACTTTGGATTACACTTTCTGTGGATTGTATATACACTGGTGGACACTCACATTGGACTTATCAACACACTGGGGTTCTTGGACTGTTTTTAGGGTATGGACAAATGAACTGTATTCTTTTAACAGAGTTTACCTGTTTTTAGGGTATGGACAAATGAACTGTATTCTTTTAACAGAGTTTACCTAGTTTTATCGTGTTGTTTTAAAGTCTTTTATGTGAACCTTGTAAATACACCAAATCTATTTAAACCAATTTTCTTTTATGTCTCATTCTTTTAACCACTAGTCATCTCTCACAGTTAAATCTGACCCCATTTTAGTCTTGTAACTCGGCTGATAAGGCCGATTGTTACACTTTTATGGGAGACCGCCTGGGAATACCAGGTGCTGTAAGCTTTTGCCTTTTCTTCACTATTTATGTAATATGCTGGCTTTTACGGAGGCTGATCTTTAAATAGCCCACTTTTTGGAGCAGCCCTCGCTTATGGCCATACCGCGCTGAGAGCGCCCGATCTCTTCTGATCTCGGAAGGTAAGCAGCGTCGGGCCTGGTTAGTACTTGGATGGGAGACCGCCTTGGAATACCAGGTGCTGTAAGCTTTTGCCTTTTCTTCACTATTTATATAATATGCTGGCTTTTACGGAGGCTGATCTTTAAATAGCCCACTTTTTGGAGCAGCCCTCGCTTATGGCCATACTGCGCTGAGAGCGCCCGATCTCGTCTGATCTCGGAAGCTAAGCAGCGTCGGGCCTGGTTAGTACTTGGATGGGAGACCGCCTGGGAATACCAGGTGCTGTAAGCTTTTGCCTTTTCTTCACTATTTATATAATATGCTGGCTTTTAGAAAGACGTGTTTTACCGCTCTATTTATTACAATCATTTAAATGTATTATAGAGTTTTAAGTGTTTTACATGTTTTTTAGGCCATTTTATTACTCTTAACATTTTAAGTGTATGTGTCTTTAATAAATGGATGGTTGGCCTGTCATGTGACTAGACACATGACAGGAAGCAGGAAGTACAACTGTATAAGAGAGCAGCATGACAAACAAAGGACAGTCACCAAACTGTTGGATTGAGGAGTTGCTAATTTTAGAGCTCACCTTTCCATTCACCACCTGCAAACTTTGGATTACACTTTCTGTGGATTGTATATACACTGGTGGACACTCACATTGGACTTATCAACACACTGGGGTTCTTGGACTGTTTTTAGGGTATGGACAAATGAACTGTATTCTTTTAACAGAGTTTACCTGTTTTTAGGGTATGGACAAATGAACTGTATTCTTTTAACAGAGTTTACCTAGTTTTATCGTGTTGTTTTAAAGTCTTTTATGAGAACCTTGTAAATACACCAAATCTATTTAAACCAATTTTCTTTTATGTCTCATTCTTTTAACCACTAGTCATCTCTCACAGTTAAATCTGACCCCATTTTAGTCTTGTAACTCGGCTGATAAGGCCGAGTGTTACACTTTTATGGGAGACCGCCTGGGAATACCAGGTGCTGTAAGCTTTTGCCTTTTCTTTACTATTTATGTAATATGCTGGCTTTTACGGAGGCTGATCTTTAAATAGCCCACTTTTTGGAGCAGCCCTCGCTTATGGCCATACCGCGCTGAGAGCGCCCGATCTCGTCTGATCTCGGAAGCTAAGCAGCGTCGGGCCTGGTTAGTACTTGGATGGGAGACCGCCTGGGAATACCAGGTGCTGTAAGCTTTTGCCTTTTCTTCACTATTTATATAATATGCTGGATTTTACGGAGGCTGATCTTTAAATAGCCCACTTTTTGGAGCAGACCTCGCTTATGGCCATACCACCCTGAGGGCGCTAGAGAGCCAGCAGGTAGTGCTAGGTTTGCAGTGCAGAGATACTCTCTGAATCCATTTGTTTGACAATCTCTTTTCTGAAATACTTAATTTTCTTTTTGATTTTGGACTTTGGGAATTCGTTGTTGGAAAGTCAGAGTTAACCCTGATCACTTCCCCCAACAGCTTAGGCTGTGTGGGGGACTTTTTGGACTCTTCCTGGTTGAAGCATGCTGCAGATGCACATCATGGCTGCAGACAAAGAAACAGTGCAAACAACAATGATAAAAGGTAGCAATGGGAAGAATGAAGAGGACGATCAAAGAAGTGGAAAAGACAACCAAGTAGTGATTCAAAAGCAGCAGAAAACAAACAAAGTCACAGGAGATCTGCAGAGAGAAAGAGAAGAAAACAACCAAGGAGTGCAAGGAGGAACAAAAGGAAAATATAGCAAAGACCTGACATTGGAGGTGGAAGTGGAGGGAACAGAAAAGATTTCCATGATGGATTTGCTGAGGGGAGTAAAGAAGGAGTGTGGAGAGGTGATCGGCTGCAGAGTGAGAGGTGAAAGGATGTATGAACTCACAATGAAGGATGAAGAGGCAAAGCATAAACTAATGGATGGCGTGAGAGTACAAGGAGTGATGGTGCATGCAAGGGAAGTTATGAATAATGACATGGTGGTGTCTTTTATAAACTTGCCAGTATACTTAGAGGATGAGAAGATACTCTTCAAACTACAAGAGTGGGGAGTACGACCACTCTCACCAATAAAACGTCGGTTATGGCCTGGAACGGATATAGCTGATGGAACCCGGTTCTTAAAGGTTCGTTTTACGGAACAGGTATGTTCACTTCCATACTCCACAAAGTTTGAGACTCTGAGAGGCACCGAATATTTTCGCGTCATCCATGATAGACAAGTACGTGTTTGCAGACTTTGTATCAAGCCAGGGCACATATTCAGAGAGTGCCCTGAATTAAAGTGCTTCAAATGTGGTGGAGGAGGACATTATGCAAGAGATTGTGAAGAATGGATGCGATTAGAGAGAGAGCGAGTAGTTGGACAAGAAGATGATGAAAGGAGGTACAGTGATCTGACAGAGGAACAAGAGGTGGAAGTGGCTGGTGTTGTGAGCGGGGGAGGTAAAGATGGAGCTGAGGCTGGTGAAAAAAGAAGCAAAATGGAGCGGCGAGACAGAATTGGGAGCAAGGGTGAAAAGGATGGCGAGGAGGAGGAGATGGAACAGTCGGAACAGAGCGAGGAAGACAAAGGTGAAAGTAAAGTGAAAGGAAAAGGTAAAGAGGATGAAAAGAAAGAGATGGAACAGGAACTGAAAGAAAGTAAAGGTGAAGAAAATAGGAATGGGGGACAAAAAGATGGACTGAAAGCAAAGATTAAAAGACTCAGTGCAAAGAGGAAGTCTGAGACGGACGGAGAACAGAGTGAACAGATCAAGGAACCACGGGCAGGTATTTGATGCCTTATTTAATTATATGTGGTTTTGTTTTTCAATTTTATTTAGTTTTCTTTAGCTACTCTCATGGCCACTGTAACTTCAATAAATATAAATGGGTTAAGGAATAAAAGCAAGATGAAAGAGTTATTATTTACATATAGGAGTGATATAATTTGTATACAGGAGACAAATTGGGAAGAGGATAAAGTGAGAGAGATGAGAGAGGAGTGGAGAGGGGATATTTATTATAATAATGGAGCAAAAAATGCAAGAGGTGTGGCAGTACTTTTTAAAAAAGATAGTGTCAAAGGTATAAGGGAGGTATATAAAGATCAGAGGGGAAGGATCTTGGTAGTTGAATTTACATATAGAGATATAGATTTTAGATTAATAAATATATACGTTCCGAATATAGAAGTAGATAGGAGGGAAATATTGGAAGAATTAAAAGAATTAGTTGTGGGGAAATGTATTGTAGTGGGGGATTTTAATATAAAATGTAGCAGATTAGATGTGGGCAAGGGCGTAAAATTTAGATGGGAGAAATCTAGGGGAATGTTGATGGAGATAATGAGAGAGAAGGGGTTAATAGATGTGTGGAGGTATGAAAATCCAGAAAAAAGAGAATTTACTAGGAGGCAATTAAAAGAAGGTATATTAAAACAGAGTAGAATAGATTTAGTGTTAGTTAAGGAGGAAATCATTAGATACATAGATGGGACAAGGCATCAAGGAAATAGTTTAAGTGATCATGATGGTGTTAGGTTCAGAATTAAGATAGGGAGTGAGGAGGTAGGAGGAGGGATGTGGATATTGAATGCAGGATACATTGGAGAGGAAGAATATGAGATACAGATGAAGGATCTAATAAATAGAGAAAATGAGAAGATAGATGAGTATAAAAGAGAGGGAGGATTAGATGACAGAATAGGGGAAAGATGGGAGAAAATGAAAGACCAGATTAAGTTCATCAGTATAAAATATAGTAAGAAAAGATGGGAAAAGATGAAGAAGGAAGAAGAGTTGCTGAAAGAAAGATTGAGGGAAGAATTAAACAAGGCTGAAGATGAAGAAGGATATAGTATGGAAAAATATATAGAGGCTAAGATAGCACTGGAGAAATTTGAGAGGGAGAAATGTAGAGGAGCAATTCTAAGAAGTAGGGCAAAATATGCATTAGAAGGTGAGAAATGTACAGGGTATTTCTTAGGGCTAGAGAAAAGGAGACAAAGTAAAACATATATAAACGAAATAAATACAAAGGAAGGCAAAACAACAAAAGACTACGTAGAGATTTTGGAGAGAGTGCAAGAATTCTATGAAGATTTATACAAGAGGGGAGGAGCAGATGAGAAAATCATAGAGGAAGTATTAGAAAGTGTAGGGAATATTCTAAGTGAGGAAGATAGGGAATGGTGTGATAAGGATATAGAGGAAGAGGAGGTGAAAGAGGCAATAGGGGGGTTGAAAAATGGAAAAAGTCCGGGGAGTGATGGGATCGGTATTGAATGGTATAAAACATATAAGGAAGGGGTAGCACCAATTCTAGTTGAAGTTTTTAAGGGGATAGAAAGAACAGGAGTAGTGCAAGATAGAATGGTGGAGGGAGTGATAGCTTTAGTGTATAAGAAGGGAAATAGATTAGATATGGAGAACTATAGACCAATCAGTCTATTAAATGTGGATTATAAAATACTGACTAAAGTTTTAGCGAATAGAGTGAAAAGAGTGATAGGAAGTATAGTTCAACCAACACAGAGTTACAGTATACCAGGCAGGGATATAGCGGACACGATAGGGACCGTTAGGGATGTTATGGAGCATATGAAACGAGATGAGAAGGGAGGGATAGTATTAGGGATTGATTGGAATAAAGCTTTTGATAGAGTGGAACACAAATATTTATTTAGGGTATTAGAGAAGTTTGGATTTGGGGTGAAAGTGATAGGATGGATAAGAAGACTATATGAAAAAGCAAAAAGTTGCATAAAAATAAATGGAGTGCTAACAGACAAGTTCGATGTAGGAAGATCAGTAAGACAGGGATGTCCCCTGTATGCATTATTGTATGCCATTTCAGTAGAGCCTCTAGCTACTTTAATTAAGAGAGATAAAAGAGTAGTGGGCATTGAGTTGCCATATGGAGGGATGTGTACTATAAACCAATATGCAGATGATACTACAATCACAGTGAGAGAAGGAAACAGTGTAAAAAGAGTTTTAGAGATAGTGAAGAGGTATGGGAAGGCATCAGGGGCAAAAATAAATATGGAGAAATCAGAACTAATGTATATAGGGGAGGTAGAGAGAGTAGAGGTAGGGTTAAGAGTGGAGGAAAGATATGTGAAAGTATTAGGGGTATATTTAGGGGTGCAAAGCAAAGAGGCAAGAGATGTGACTTGGACCGGGGTGATTAACAAAATAAGAACAGTATGTGCAGCATGGAAAGGGAGAAAATTGAAATTAAATGGGAAAGTAATAGTGGTAAATAGCCTGTTATTGTCAGTATGTGTGTATGTGATGAGTGTAATGGAAATGCCAGGGTGGGTGTTGAATGAATTGAATAAAATTGTAGGTGATTTTATATGGGGCGGCAAAGGGGTGAAAATTGCACAGAAAACATTGGTGGGTAAGAGATGGGAAGGGGGTTTAAACTTGATGGACTTAGAAACAAAAAGAGCCGCAATGAGAATAAAAACGGTAATAAAATATATGGGAGGGAGATGGGATTATGGATGGAAGGAGTTCTTAAGAAAGTATGTTGATGACGTGGGAGGAATAGGAGATAATGGTTGGTACATGGGCTTCAAGCAATCAATGACGGGAGGAATACCAGAAATATATCGGGAGGTTTTAGAGGCATGGAGGCATTTCCTACCCAAATTAGAGTATGAGTGTGAAGATATAAATGTGATTAAAAATCTGCCACTATTTCTGAATGAAAAAATTAAGTATAAAAATAAAACATTGTATGAACATAAATTTATAGAAGGGGGCATAAAACAAGTAAAGGATATAATGTACGAAGTTATTCCAGGATTTCTTAGAGATAACTGCATTTATGATTCTGTGTGTGATTTAGATGGAATGGAGAATAGAGAGAAAGTGAATACAATATATGACAAAATTAAAACAAGCATACCCTTGCAATGGACTAAGGTGATTAAAAGTGAATGTGTCTCTAAAGAAGAGCAATGTATGCCAGAGATGTATGTGCATGATAATGGTGAAAAGTACAAAATTAAGAATATGAGTGTAAAGAATGTATACAGGAGATTAATCGGTGATGTTATAAAAGAACCAGCGGCAGAAAAAGTGTGGAAGAAAGTGTTTGAGGATCTGGATGTGAAAAAAATCTGGTCAAACCTAAATATAAAATACAACAGTATTGATTGTGAGAACAATGACTTTCTGATAAGACATAATAGAATTTACACGAATGTGGTGTTAAATAAAATAAACAATGATGTCAATGTGATGTGTGATGTGTGTGATAATGGCCATGAGAGTTTTTTACATTATTTTCTGAGATGTGAAGCTTTGGTTGGTTTCTTTGATTTTCTTAAAAGTATATTAATAGAAAACTGGGGTGTGCAAGTGAAGTCAGAGGAGGAATGGGGGAAAATATTTTTGTTTGGAATTGTTGGGAAAAGGAAAAAAAGGGATATCTGTCTAATTAATTTTCTTTTAAGTCATGCTAGACTAGCAGTGGTTCTAAGAAGGAACTATGCACATTTTGAGGGTAGGACGATGAAAGTTAAAGATATATTTAAGTTAATAACACAAAGAGATGTGGAGTTGATTTGTAAGTTTGGAGAGAAAAAGGCAAAAGAATTTTTTATAGACACAAATAAGTTCATATATCAAGATGTGGGTGGGAAAATCTGCTTTAATTGGTAGGAAGCAATCATCTGATTTGAGAAGGGTAGTAGACATATCTCTTGTATATTTCATTTATGTATCTGTATTTTCCTTTTTTTGTGCAAAATAATGGATGTCAATTGAAAGATGACTCATATGAATGTAACAAATTGTGTTGAGTGAGTGTGAATGTGATGGAAAACTGTAATTGAAAATTTGTGAATTGAAAAAAAAAAAAAGATAAAAAAAAAAAAAAAAGAGAGCGCCCGATCTCGTCTGATCTCGGAAGCTATGCAGCGTCGGGCCTGGTTAGTACTTGGATGGGAGACCGCCTGGGAATACCAGGTGCTGTAAGCTTTTGCCTTTTCTTCACTATTTATATAATATGCTGGCTTTTAGAAAGACGTGTTTTACCGCTCTATTTATTACAATCATTTAAATGTATTATAGAGTTTTAAGTGTTTTACATGTTTTTTAGGCCATTTTATTACTCTTAACATTTTAAGTGTATGTGTCTTTAATAAATGGATGGTTGGCCTGTCATGTGACTAGACACATGACAGGAAGCAGGAAGTACAACTGTATAAGAGAGCAGCATGACAAACAAAGGACAGTCACCAAACTGTTGGATTGAGGAGTTGCTAATTTTAGAGCTCACCTTTCCATTCACCACCTGCAAACTTTGGATTACACTTTCTGTGGATTGTATATACACTGGTGGACACTCACATTGGACTTATCAACACACTGGGGTTCTTGGACTGTTTTTAGGGTATGGACAAATGAACTGTATTCTTTTAACAGAGTTTACCTGTTTTTAGGGTATGGACAAATGAACTGTATTCTTTTAACAGAGTTAACCTAGTTTTATCGTGTTGTTTTAAAGTCTTTTATGTGAACCTTGTAAATACACCAAATCTATTTAAACCAATTTTCTTTTATGTCTCATTCTTTTAACCACTAGTCATCTCTCACAGTTAAATCTGACCCCATTTTAGTCTTGTAACTCGGCTGATAAGGCCGATTGTTACACTTTTATGGGAGACCGCCTGGGAATACCAGGTGCTGTAAGCTTTTGCCTTTTCTTCACTATTTATATAATATGCTGGCTTTTACGGAGGCTGATCTTTAAATAGCCCACTTTTTGGAGCAGCCCTCGCTTATGGCCATACCGCGCTGAGAGCGCCCGATCTCGTCTGATCTCGGAAGCTAAGCAGCGTCGGGCCTAGTTAGTACTTGGATGGGAGACCGCCTGGGAATACCAGGTGCTGTAAGCTTTTGCCTTTTCTTCACTATTTATATAATATGCTGGCTTTTACGGAGGCTGATCTTTAAATAGCCCACTTTTTGGAGCAGCCCTCGCTTATGGCCATACCGCGCTGAGAGCGCCCGGTCTCGTCTGATCTCGGAAGCTAAGCAGCGTAGGGCCTGGTTAGTACTTGGATGGGAGACCGCCTGGGAATACCAGGTGCTGTAAGCTTTTGCCTTTTCTTCACTATTTATATAATATGCTGGCTTTTAGAAAGACGTGTTTTACCGCTCTATTTATTACAATCATTTAAATGTATTATAGAGTTTTAAGTGTTTTACATGTTTTTTAGGCCATTTTATTACTCTTAACATTTTAAGTGTATGTGTCTTTAATAAATGGATGGTTGGCCTGTCATGTGACTAGACACATGACAGGAAGCAGGAAGTACAACTGTATAAGAGAGCAGCATGACAAACAAAGGACAGTCACCAAACTGTTGGATTGAGGAGTTGCTAATTTTAGAGCTCACCTTTCCATTCACCACCTGCAAACTTTGGATTACACTTTCTGTGGATTGTATATACACTGGTGGACACTCACATTGGACTTATCAACACACTGGGGTTCTTGGACTGTTTTTAGGGTATGGACAAATGAACTGTATTCTTTTAACAGAGTTTACCTGTTTTTAGGGTATGGACAAATGAACTGTATTCTTTTAACAGAGTTTACCTAGTTTTATCGTGTTGTTTTAAAGTCTTTTATGTGAACCTTGTAAATACACCAAATCTATTTAAACCAATTTTCTTTTATGTCTCATTCTTTTAACCACTAGTCATCTCTCACAGTTAAATCTGACCCCATTTTAGTCTTGTAACTCGGCTGATAAGGCCGAGTGTTACACTTTTATGGGAGACCGCCTGGGAATACCAGGTGCTGTAAGCTTTTGCCTTTTCTTTACTATTTATGTAATATGCTGGCTTTTACGGAGGCTGATCTTTAAATAGCCCACTTTTTGGAGCAGCCCTCGCTTATGGCCATACCGCGCTGAGAGCGCCCCATCTCGTCTGATCTCGGAAGCTAAGCAGCGTCGGGCCTGGTTAGTACTTGGATGGGAGACCGCCTGGGAATACCAGGTGCTGTAAGCTTTTGCCTTTTCTTCACTATTTATATAATATGCTGGCTTTTACGGAGGCTGATCTTTAAATAGCCCACTTTTTGGAGCAGCCCTCGCTTATGGCCATACCGCGCTGAGAGCGCCCAATCTCGTCTGATCTCGGAAGCTATGCAGCGTCGGGCCTGGTTAGTACTTGGATGGGAGACCGCCTGGGAATACCAGGTGCTGTAAGCTTTTGCCTTTTCTTCACTATTTATATAATATGCTGGCTTTTAGAAAGACGTGTTTTACTGCTCTATTTATTACAATCATTTAAATGTATTATAGAGTTTTAAGTGTTTTACATGTTTTTAGGCCATTTTATTACTCTTAACATTTTAAGTGTATGTGTCTTTAATAAATGGATGGTTGGCCTGTCATGTGACTAGACACATGACAGGAAGCAGGAAGTACAACTGTATAAGAGAGCAGCATGACAAACAAAGGACAGTCACCAAACTGTTGGATTGAGGAGTTGCTAATTTTAGAGCTCACCTTTCCATTCACCACCTGCAAACTTTGGATTACACTTTCTGTGGATTGTATATACACTGGTGGACACTCACATTGGACTTATCAACACACTGGGGTTCTTGGACTGTTTTTAGGGTATGGACAAATGAACTGTATTCTTTTAACAGAGTTTACCTGTTTTTAGGGTATGGACAAATGAACTGTATTCTTTTAACAGAGTTTACCTAGTTTTATCGTGTTGTTTTAAAGTCTTTTATGTGAACCTTGTAAATACACCAAATCTATTTAAACCAATTTTCTTTTATGTCTCATTCTTTTAACCACTAGTCATCTCTCACAGTTAAATCTGACCCCATTTTAGTCTTGTAACTCGGCTGATAAGGCAGATTGTTACACTTTTATGGGAGACCGCCTGGGAATACCAGGTGCTGTAAGCTTTTGCCTTTTCTTCACTATTTATATAATATGCTGGCTTTTACGGAGGCTGATCTTTAAATAGCCCACTTTTTGGAGCAGCCCTCGCTTATGGCCATACCACGCTGAGAGCGCCCGATCTCGTCTGATCTCGGAAGCTAAGCAGCGTCGGGCCTGCTAAGTACTTGGATGGGAGACCGCCTGGGAATACCAGGTGCTGTAAGCTTTTGCCTTTTCTTCACTATTTATATAATATGCTGGCTTTTACGGAGGCTGATCTTTAAATAGCCCACTTTTTGGAGTAGCCCTCATTTATGGCCATACCGCGCTGAGAGCGCCCGATCTCGTCTGATCTCGGAAGCTAAGCAGCGTCGGGCCTGGTTAGTACTTGGATGGGAGACCGCCTGGGAATACCAGGTGCTGTAAGCTTTTGCCTTTTCTTCACTATTTATATAATATGCTGGCTTTTAGAAAGACGTGTTTTACCGCTCTATTTATTACAATCATTTAAATGTATTATAGAGTTTTAAGTGTTTTACATGTTTTTTAGGCCATTTTATTACTCTTAACATTTTAAGTGTATGTGTCTTTAATAAATGGATGGTTGGCCTGTCATGTGACTAGACACATGACAGGAAGCAGGAAGTACAACTGTATAAGAGAGCAGCATGACAAACAAAGGACAGTCACCAAACTGTTGGATTGAGGAGTTGCTAATTTTAGAGCTCACCTTTCCATTCACCACCTGCAAACTTTGGATTACACTTTCTGTGGATTGTATATACACTGGTGGACACTCACATTGGACTTATCAACACACTGGGGTTCTTGGACTGTTTTTAGGGTATGGACAAATGAACTGTATTCTTTTAACAGAGTTTACCTGTTTTTAGGGTATGGACAAATGAACTGTATTCTTTTAACAGAGTTTACCTAGTTTTATCGTGTTGTTTTAAAGTCTTTTATGTGAACCTTGTAAATACACCAAATCTATTTAAACCAATTTTCTTTTATGTCTCATTCTTTTAACCACTAGTCATCTCTCACAGTTAAATCTGACCCCAATTTAGTCTTGTAACTCGGCTGATAAGGCAGATTGTTACACTTTTATGGGAGACCGCCTGGGAATACCAGGTGCTGTAAGCTTTTGCCTTTTCTTCACTATTTATATAATATGCTGGCTTTTACGGAGGCTGATCTTTAAATAGCCCACTTTTTGGAGCAGCCCTCGCTTATGGCCATACCGCGCTGAGAGCGCCCGATCTCGTCTGATCTCGGAAGCTAAGCAGCGTCGGGCCTGGTTAGTACTTGGATGGGAGACCGCCTGGGAATACCAGGTGCTGTAAGCTTTTGCCTTTTCTTCACTATTTATATAATATGCTGGCTTTTACGGAGGCTGATCTTTAAATAGCCCACTTTTTGGAGCAGCCCTCGCTTATGGCCATACCACGCTGAGAGCGCCCGATCTTGTCTGATCTCGGAAGCTAAGCAGCGTCGGGCCTGGTTAGTACTTGGATGGGAGTCCGCCTGGGAATACCAGGTGCTGTAAGCTTTTGCCTTTTCTTCACTATTTATATAATATGCTGGCTTTTACGGAGGCTGATCTTTAAATAGCCCACTTTTTGGAGCAGCCCTCGCTTATGGCCATACCGCGCTGAGAGCGCCCGATCTCGTCTGATCTCGGAAGCTAAGCAGCGTCGGGCCTGGTTAGTACTTGGATGGGAGACCGCCTGGGAATACCAGGTGCTGTAAGCTTTTGCCTTTTCTTCACTATTTATATAAAGACGTGTTTTACCGCTCTATTTATTACAATCATTTAAATGTATTATAGAGTTTTAAGTGTTTTACATGTTTTTTAGGCCATTTTATTACTCTTAACATTTTAAGTGTATGTGTCTTTAATAAATGGATGGTTGGCCTGTCATGTGACTAGACACATGACAGGAAGCAGGAAGTACAACTGTATAAGAGAGCAGCATGACAAACAAAGGACAGTCACCAAACTGTTGGATTGAGGAGTTGCTAATTTTAGAGCTCACCTTTCCATTCACCACCTGCAAACTTTGGATTACACTTTCTGTGGATTGTATATACACTGGTGGACACTCACATTGGACTTATCAACACACTGGGGTTCTTGGACTGTTTTTAGGGTATGGACAAATGAACTGTATTCTTTTAACAGAGTTTACCTGTTTTTAGGGTATGGACAAATGAACTGTATTCTTTTAACAGAGTTTACCTAGTTTTATCGTGTTGTTTTAAAGTCTTTTATGTGAACCTTGTAAATACACCAAATCTATTTAAACCAATTTTCTTTTATGTCTCATTCTTTTAACCACTAGTCATCTCTCACAGTTAAATCTGACCCCATTTTAGTCTTGTAACTCGGCTGATAAGGCCGAGTGTTACACTTTTATGGGAGACCGCCTGGGAATACCAGGTGCTGTAAGCTTTTGCCTTTTCTTTACTATTTATGTAATATGCTGGCTTTTACGGAGGCTGATCTTTAAATAGCCCACTTTTTGGAGCAGCCCTCGCTTATGGCCATACCGCGCTGAGAGCGCCCGATCTCGTCTGATCTCGGAAGCTAAGCAGCGTCGGGCCTGGTTAGTACTTGGATGGGAGACCGCCTTGGAATACCAGGTGCTGTAAGCTTTTGCCTTTTCTTCACTATTTATATAATATGCTGGCTTTTACGGAGGCTGATCTTTAAATAGCCCACTTTTTGGAGCAGCCCTCGCTTATGGCCATACCGCGCTGAGAGCGCCCGATCTCGTCTGATCTCGGAAGCTAAGCAGCGTCGGGCCTGGTTAGTACTTGGATGGGAGACCGCCTGGGAATACCAGGTGCTGTAAGCTTTTGCCTTTTCTTCACTATTTATATAATATGCTGGCTTTTACGGAGGCTGATCTTTAAATAGCCCACTTTTTGGAGCAGCCCTCGCTTATGGCCATACCACGCTGAGAGCGCCCGATCTCGTCTGATCTCGGAAGCTAAGCAGCGTCGGGCCTGCTTAGTACTTGGATGGGAGACCGCCTGGGAATACCAGGTGCTGTAAGCTTTTGCCTTTTCTTCACTATTTATATAATATGCTGGCTTTTAGAAAGACGTGTTTTACCGCTCTATTTATTACAATCATTTAAATGTATTATAGAGTTTTAAGTGTTTTACATGTTTTTTAGGCCATTTTATTACTCTTAACATTTTAAGTGTATGTGTCTTTAATAAATGGATGGTCGGCCTGTCATGTGACTAGACACATGACAGGAAGCAGGAAGTACAACTGTATAAGAGAGCAGCATGACAAACAAAGGACAGTCACCAAACTGTTGGATTGAGGAGTTGCTAATTTTAGAGCTCACCTTTCCATTCACCACCTGCAAACTTTGGATTACACTTTCTGTGGATTGTATATACACTGGTGGACACTCACATTGGACTTATCAACACACTGGGGTTCTTGGACTGTTTTTAGGGTATGGAAAAATGAACTTTATTCTTTTAACAGAGTTTACCTGTTTTTAGGGTATGGACAAATGAACTGTATTCTTTTAACAGAGTTTACCTAGTTTTATCGTGTTGTTTTAAAGTCTTTTATGTGAACCTTGTAAATACACCAAATCTATTTAAACCAATTTTCTTTTATGTCTCATTCTTTTAACCACTAGTCATCTCTCACAGTTAAATCTGACCCCATTTTAGTCTTGTAACTCGGCTGATAAGGCCGATTGTAACACTTTTATGGGAGACCGCCTGGGAATACCAGGTGCTGTAAGCTTTTGCCTTTTCTTTACTATTTATGTAATATGCTGGCTTTTACGGAGGCTGATCTTTAAATAGCCCACTTTTTGGAGCAGCCCTCGCTTATGGCCATACCGCGCTGAGAGCGCCCGATCTCGTCTGATCTCGGAAGCTAAGCAGCGTCGGGCCTGGTTAGTACTTGGATGGGAGACCGCCTGGGAATACCAGGTGCTGTAAGCTTTTGCCTTTTCTTCACTATTTATATAAAGACGTGTTTTACCGCTCTATTTATTACAATCATTTAAATGTATTATAGAGTTTTAAGTGTTTTACATGTTTTTTAGGCCATTTTATTACTCTTAACATTTTAAGTGTATGTGTCTTTAATAAATGGATGGTTGGCCTGTCATGTGACTAGACACATGACAGGAAGCAGGAAGTACAACTGTATAAGAGAGCAGCATGACAAACAAAGGACAGTCACCAAACTGTTGGATTGAGGATTTGCTAATTTTAGAGCTCACCTTTCCATTCACCACCTGCAAACTTTGGATTACACTTTCTGTGGATTGTATATACACTGGTGGACACTCACATTGGACTTATCAACACACTGGGGTTCTTGGACTGTTTTTAGGGTATGGACAAATGAACTGTATTCTTTTAACAGAGTTTACCTGTTTTTAGGGTATGGACAAATGAACTGTATTCTTTTAACAGAGTTTACCTAGTTTTATCGTGTTGTTTTAAAGTCTTTTATGTGAACCTTGTAATTACACCAAATCTATTTAAACCAATTTTCTTTTATGTCTCATTCTTTTAACCACTAGTCATCTCTCACAGTTAAATCTGACCCCATTTTAGTCTTGTAACTCGGCTGATAAGGCCGATTGTTACACTTTTATGGGAGACCGCCTGGGAATACCAGGTGCTGTAAGCTTTTGCCTTTTCTTCACTATTTATATAATATGCTGGCTTTTACGGAGGCTGATCTTTAAATAGCCCACTTTTTGGAGCAGCCCTCGCTTATGGCCATACCGCGCTGAGAGCGCCCGATCTCGTCTGATCTCGAAAGCTAAGCAGCGTCGGGCCTGGTTAGTACTTGGATGGGAGACCGCCTGGGAATACCAGGTGCTGTAAGCTTTTGCCTTTTATTCACTATTTATATAATATGCTGGCTTTTACGGAGGCTGATCTTTAAATAGCCCACTTTTTGGAGCAGCCCTCGCTTATGGCCATACTGCGCTGAGAGCGCCCGATCTCGTCTGATCTCGGAAGCTAAGCAGCGTCGGGCCTGGTTAGTACTTGGATGGGAGACCGCCTGGGAATACCAGGTGCTGTAAGCTTTTGCCTTTTCTTCACTATTTATATAATATGCTGGCTTTTAGAAAGACGTGTTTTACCGCTCTATTTATTACAATCATTTAAATGTATTATAGAGTTTTAAGTGTTTTACATGTTTTTTAGGCCATTTTATTACTCTTAACATTTTAAGTGTATGTGTCTTTAATAAATGGATGGTTGGCCTGTCATGTGACTAGACACATGACAGGAAGCAGGAAGTACAACTGTATAAGAGAGCAGCATGACAAACAAAGGACAGTCACCAAACTGTTGGATTGAGGAGTTGCTAATTTTAGAGCTCACCTTTCCATTCACCACCTGCAAACTTTGGATTACACTTTCTGTGGATTGTATATACACTGGTGGACACTCACATTGGACTTATCAACACACTGGGGTTCTTGGACTGTTTTTAGGGTATGGACAAATGAACTGTATTCTTTTAACAGAGTTTACCTGTTTTTAGGGTATGGACAAATGAACTGTATTCTTTTAACAGAGTTTACCTAGTTTTATCGTGTTGTTTTAAAGTCTTTTATGAGAACCTTGTAAATACACCAAATCTATTTAAACCAATTTTCTTTTATGTCTCATTCTTTTAACCACTAGTCATCTCTCACAGTTAAATCTGACCCCATTTTAGTCTTGTAACTCGGCTGATAAGGCCGAGTGTTACACTTTTATGGGAGACCGCCTGGGAATACCAGGTGCTGTAAGCTTTTGCCTTTTCTTTACTATTTATGTAATATGCTGGCTTTTACGGAGGCTGATCTTTAAATAGCCCACTTTTTGGAGCAGCCCTCGCTTATGGCCATACCGCGCTGAGAGCGCCCGATCTCGTCTGATCTCGGAAGCTAAGCAGCGTCGGGCCTGGTTAGTACTTGGATGGGAGACCGCCTGGGAATACCAGGTGCTGTAAGCTTTTGCCTTTTCTTCACTATTTATATAATATGCTGGATTTTACGGAGGCTGATCTTTAAATAGCCCACTTTTTGGAGCAGACCTCGCTTATGGCCATACCACCCTGAGGGCGCTAGAGAGCCAGCAGGTAGTGCTAGGTTTGCAGTGCAGAGATACTCTCTGAATCCATTTGTTTGACAATCTCTTTTCTGAAATACTTAATTTTCTTTTTGATTTTGGACTTTGGGAATTCGTTGTTGGAAAGTCAGAGTTAACCCTGATCACTTCCCCCAACAGCTTAGGCTGTGTGGGGGACTTTTTGGACTCTTCCTGGTTGAAGCATGCTGCAGATGCACATCATGGCTGCAGACAAAGAAACAGTGCAAACAACAATGATAAAAGGTAGCAATGGGAAGAATGAAGAGGACGATCAAAGAAGTGGAAAAGACAACCAAGTAGTGATTCAAAAGCAGCAGAAAACAAACAAAGTCACAGGAGATCTGCAGAGAGAAAGAGAAGAAAACAACCAAGGAGTGCAAGGAGGAACAAAAGGAAAATATAGCAAAGACCTGACATTGGAGGTGGAAGTGGAGGGAACAGAAAAGATTTCCATGATGGATTTGCTGAGGGGAGTAAAGAAGGAGTGTGGAGAGGTGATCGGCTGCAGAGTGAGAGGTGAAAGGATGTATGAACTCACAATGAAGGATGAAGAGGCAAAGCATAAACTAATGGATGGCGTGAGAGTACAAGGAGTGATGGTGCATGCAAGGGAAGTTATGAATAATGACATGGTGGTGTCTTTTATAAACTTGCCAGTATACTTAGAGGATGAGAAGATACTCTTCAAACTACAAGAGTGGGGAGTACGACCACTCTCACCAATAAAACGTCGGTTATGGCCTGGAACGGATATAGCTGATGGAACCCGGTTCTTAAAGGTTCGTTTTACGGAACAGGTATGTTCACTTCCATACTCCACAAAGTTTGAGACTCTGAGAGGCACCGAATATTTTCGCGTCATCCATGATAGACAAGTACGTGTTTGCAGACTTTGTATCAAGCCAGGGCACATATTCAGAGAGTGCCCTGAATTAAAGTGCTTCAAATGTGGTGGAGGAGGACATTATGCAAGAGATTGTGAAGAATGGATGCGATTAGAGAGAGAGCGAGTAGTTGGACAAGAAGATGATGAAAGGAGGTACAGTGATCTGACAGAGGAACAAGAGGTGGAAGTGGCTGGTGTTGTGAGCGGGGGAGGTAAAGATGGAGCTGAGGCTGGTGAAAAAAGAAGCAAAATGGAGCGGCGAGACAGAATTGGGAGCAAGGGTGAAAAGGATGGCGAGGAGGAGGAGATGGAACAGTCGGAACAGAGCGAGGAAGACAAAGGTGAAAGTAAAGTGAAAGGAAAAGGTAAAGAGGATGAAAAGAAAGAGATGGAACAGGAACTGAAAGAAAGTAAAGGTGAAGAAAATAGGAATGGGGGACAAAAAGATGGACTGAAAGCAAAGATTAAAAGACTCAGTGCAAAGAGGAAGTCTGAGACGGACGGAGAACAGAGTGAACAGATCAAGGAACCACGGGCAGGTATTTGATGCCTTATTTAATTATATGTGGTTTTGTTTTTCAATTTTATTTAGTTTTCTTTAGCTACTCTCATGGCCACTGTAACTTCAATAAATATAAATGGGTTAAGGAATAAAAGCAAGATGAAAGAGTTATTATTTACATATAGGAGTGATATAATTTGTATACAGGAGACAAATTGGGAAGAGGATAAAGTGAGAGAGATGAGAGAGGAGTGGAGAGGGGATATTTATTATAATAATGGAGCAAAAAATGCAAGAGGTGTGGCAGTACTTTTTAAAAAAGATAGTGTCAAAGGTATAAGGGAGGTATATAAAGATCAGAGGGGAAGGATCTTGGTAGTTGAATTTACATATAGAGATATAGATTTTAGATTAATAAATATATACGTTCCGAATATAGAAGTAGATAGGAGGGAAATATTGGAAGAATTAAAAGAATTAGTTGTGGGGAAATGTATTGTAGTGGGGGATTTTAATATAAAATGTAGCAGATTAGATGTGGGCAAGGGCGTAAAATTTAGATGGGAGAAATCTAGGGGAATGTTGATGGAGATAATGAGAGAGAAGGGGTTAATAGATGTGTGGAGGTATGAAAATCCAGAAAAAAGAGAATTTACTAGGAGGCAATTAAAAGAAGGTATATTAAAACAGAGTAGAATAGATTTAGTGTTAGTTAAGGAGGAAATCATTAGATACATAGATGGGACAAGGCATCAAGGAAATAGTTTAAGTGATCATGATGGTGTTAGGTTCAGAATTAAGATAGGGAGTGAGGAGGTAGGAGGAGGGATGTGGATATTGAATGCAGGATACATTGGAGAGGAAGAATATGAGATACAGATGAAGGATCTAATAAATAGAGAAAATGAGAAGATAGATGAGTATAAAAGAGAGGGAGGATTAGATGACAGAATAGGGGAAAGATGGGAGAAAATGAAAGACCAGATTAAGTTCATCAGTATAAAATATAGTAAGAAAAGATGGGAAAAGATGAAGAAGGAAGAAGAGTTGCTGAAAGAAAGATTGAGGGAAGAATTAAACAAGGCTGAAGATGAAGAAGGATATAGTATGGAAAAATATATAGAGGCTAAGATAGCACTGGAGAAATTTGAGAGGGAGAAATGTAGAGGAGCAATTCTAAGAAGTAGGGCAAAATATGCATTAGAAGGTGAGAAATGTACAGGGTATTTCTTAGGGCTAGAGAAAAGGAGACAAAGTAAAACATATATAAACGAAATAAATACAAAGGAAGGCAAAACAACAAAAGACTACGTAGAGATTTTGGAGAGAGTGCAAGAATTCTATGAAGATTTATACAAGAGGGGAGGAGCAGATGAGAAAATCATAGAGGAAGTATTAGAAAGTGTAGGGAATATTCTAAGTGAGGAAGATAGGGAATGGTGTGATAAGGATATAGAGGAAGAGGAGGTGAAAGAGGCAATAGGGGGGTTGAAAAATGGAAAAAGTCCGGGGAGTGATGGGATCGGTATTGAATGGTATAAAACATATAAGGAAGGGGTAGCACCAATTCTAGTTGAAGTTTTTAAGGGGATAGAAAGAACAGGAGTAGTGCAAGATAGAATGGTGGAGGGAGTGATAGCTTTAGTGTATAAGAAGGGAAATAGATTAGATATGGAGAACTATAGACCAATCAGTCTATTAAATGTGGATTATAAAATACTGACTAAAGTTTTAGCGAATAGAGTGAAAAGAGTGATAGGAAGTATAGTTCAACCAACACAGAGTTACAGTATACCAGGCAGGGATATAGCGGACACGATAGGGACCGTTAGGGATGTTATGGAGCATATGAAACGAGATGAGAAGGGAGGGATAGTATTAGGGATTGATTGGAATAAAGCTTTTGATAGAGTGGAACACAAATATTTATTTAGGGTATTAGAGAAGTTTGGATTTGGGGTGAAAGTGATAGGATGGATAAGAAGACTATATGAAAAAGCAAAAAGTTGCATAAAAATAAATGGAGTGCTAACAGACAAGTTCGATGTAGGAAGATCAGTAAGACAGGGATGTCCCCTGTATGCATTATTGTATGCCATTTCAGTAGAGCCTCTAGCTACTTTAATTAAGAGAGATAAAAGAGTAGTGGGCATTGAGTTGCCATATGGAGGGATGTGTACTATAAACCAATATGCAGATGATACTACAATCACAGTGAGAGAAGGAAACAGTGTAAAAAGAGTTTTAGAGATAGTGAAGAGGTATGGGAAGGCATCAGGGGCAAAAATAAATATGGAGAAATCAGAACTAATGTATATAGGGGAGGTAGAGAGAGTAGAGGTAGGGTTAAGAGTGGAGGAAAGATATGTGAAAGTATTAGGGGTATATTTAGGGGTGCAAAGCAAAGAGGCAAGAGATGTGACTTGGACCGGGGTGATTAACAAAATAAGAACAGTATGTGCAGCATGGAAAGGGAGAAAATTGAAATTAAATGGGAAAGTAATAGTGGTAAATAGCCTGTTATTGTCAGTATGTGTGTATGTGATGAGTGTAATGGAAATGCCAGGGTGGGTGTTGAATGAATTGAATAAAATTGTAGGTGATTTTATATGGGGCGGCAAAGGGGTGAAAATTGCACAGAAAACATTGGTGGGTAAGAGATGGGAAGGGGGTTTAAACTTGATGGACTTAGAAACAAAAAGAGCCGCAATGAGAATAAAAACGGTAATAAAATATATGGGAGGGAGATGGGATTATGGATGGAAGGAGTTCTTAAGAAAGTATGTTGATGACGTGGGAGGAATAGGAGATAATGGTTGGTACATGGGCTTCAAGCAATCAATGACGGGAGGAATACCAGAAATATATCGGGAGGTTTTAGAGGCATGGAGGCATTTCCTACCCAAA
>NC_133361.1:101743235-101783235 GCF_049309525.1 Garra rufa
GGAGGAACAAAAGGAAAATATAGCAAAGACCTGACATTGGAGGTGGAAGTGGAGGGAACAGAAAAGATTTCCATGATGGATTTGCTGAGGGGAGTAAAGAAGGAGTGTGGAGAGGTGATCGGCTGCAGAGTGAGAGGTGAAAGGATGTATGAACTCACAATGAAGGATGAAGAGGCAAAGCATAAACTAATGGATGGCGTGAGAGTACAAGGAGTGATGGTGCATGCAAGGGAAGTTATGAATAATGACATGGTGGTGTCTTTTATAAACTTGCCAGTATACTTAGAGGATGAGAAGATACTCTTCAAACTACAAGAGTGGGGAGTACGACCACTCTCACCAATAAAACGTCGGTTATGGCCTGGAACGGATATAGCTGATGGAACCCGGTTCTTAAAGGTTCGTTTTACGGAACAGGTATGTTCACTTCCATACTCCACAAAGTTTGAGACTCTGAGAGGCACCGAATATTTTCGCGTCATCCATGATAGACAAGTACGTGTTTGCAGACTTTGTATCAAGCCAGGGCACATATTCAGAGAGTGCCCTGAATTAAAGTGCTTCAAATGTGGTGGAGGAGGACATTATGCAAGAGATTGTGAAGAATGGATGCGATTAGAGAGAGAGCGAGTAGTTGGACAAGAAGATGATGAAAGGAGGTACAGTGATCTGACAGAGGAACAAGAGGTGGAAGTGGCTGGTGTTGTGAGCGGGGGAGGTAAAGATGGAGCTGAGGCTGGTGAAAAAAGAAGCAAAATGGAGCGGCGAGACAGAATTGGGAGCAAGGGTGAAAAGGATGGCGAGGAGGAGGAGATGGAACAGTCGGAACAGAGCGAGGAAGACAAAGGTGAAAGTAAAGTGAAAGGAAAAGGTAAAGAGGATGAAAAGAAAGAGATGGAACAGGAACTGAAAGAAAGTAAAGGTGAAGAAAATAGGAATGGGGGACAAAAAGATGGACTGAAAGCAAAGATTAAAAGACTCAGTGCAAAGAGGAAGTCTGAGACGGACGGAGAACAGAGTGAACAGATCAAGGAACCACGGGCAGGTATTTGATGCCTTATTTAATTATATGTGGTTTTGTTTTTCAATTTTATTTAGTTTTCTTTAGCTACTCTCATGGCCACTGTAACTTCAATAAATATAAATGGGTTAAGGAATAAAAGCAAGATGAAAGAGTTATTATTTACATATAGGAGTGATATAATTTGTATACAGGAGACAAATTGGGAAGAGGATAAAGTGAGAGAGATGAGAGAGGAGTGGAGAGGGGATATTTATTATAATAATGGAGCAAAAAATGCAAGAGGTGTGGCAGTACTTTTTAAAAAAGATAGTGTCAAAGGTATAAGGGAGGTATATAAAGATCAGAGGGGAAGGATCTTGGTAGTTGAATTTACATATAGAGATATAGATTTTAGATTAATAAATATACACGTTCCGAATATAGAAGTAGATAGGAGGGAAATATTGGAAGAATTAAAAGAATTAGTTGTGGGGAAATGTATTGTAGTGGGGGATTTTAATATAAAATGTAGCAGATTAGATGTGGGCAAGGGCGTAAAATTTAGATGGGAGAAATCTAGGGGAATGTTGATGGAGATAATGAGAGAGAAGGGGTTAATAGATGTGTGGAGGTATGAAAATCCAGAAAAAAGAGAATTTACTAGGAGGCAATTAAAAGAAGGTATATTAAAACAGAGTAGAATAGATTTAGTGTTAGTTAAGGAGGAAATCATTAGATACATAGATGGGACAAGGCATCAAGGAAATAGTTTAAGTGATCATGATGGTGTTAGGTTCAGAATTAAGATAGGGAGTGAGGAGGTAGGAGGAGGGATGTGGATATTGAATGCAGGATACATTGGAGAGGAAGAATATGAGATACAGATGAAGGATCTAATAAATAGAGAAAATGAGAAGATAGATGAGTATAAAAGAGAGGGAGGATTAGATGACAGAATAGGGGAAAGATGGGAGAAAATGAAAGACCAGATTAAGTTCATCAGTATAAAATATAGTAAGAAAAGATGGGAAAAGATGAAGAAGGAAGAAGAGTTGCTGAAAGAAAGATTGAGGGAAGAATTAAACAAGGCTGAAGATGAAGAAGGATATAGTATGGAAAAATATATAGAGGCTAAGATAGCACTGGAGAAATTTGAGAGGGAGAAATGTAGAGGAGCAATTCTAAGAAGTAGGGCAAAATATGCATTAGAAGGTGAGAAATGTACAGGGTATTTCTTAGGGCTAGAGAAAAGGAGACAAAGTAAAACATATATAAACGAAATAAATACAAAGGAAGGCAAAACAACAAAAGACTACGTAGAGATTTTGGAGAGAGTGCAAGAATTCTATGAAGATTTATACAAGAGGGGAGGAGCAGATGAGAAAATCATAGAGGAAGTATTAGAAAGTGTAGGGAATATTCTAAGTGAGGAAGATAGGGAATGGTGTGATAAGGATATAGAGGAAGAGGAGGTGAAAGAGGCAATAGGGGGGTTGAAAAATGGAAAAAGTCCGGGGAGTGATGGGATCGGTATTGAATGGTATAAAACATATAAGGAAGGGGTAGCACCAATTCTAGTTGAAGTTTTTAAGGGGATAGAAAGAACAGGAGTAGTGCAAGATAGAATGGTGGAGGGAGTGATAGCTTTAGTGTATAAGAAGGGAAATAGATTAGATATGGAGAACTATAGACCAATCAGTCTATTAAATGTGGATTATAAAATACTGACTAAAGTTTTAGCGAATAGAGTGAAAAGAGTGATAGGAAGTATAGTTCAACCAACACAGAGTTACAGTATACCAGGCAGGGATATAGCGGACACGATAGGGACCGTTAGGGATGTTATGGAGCATATGAAACGAGATGAGAAGGGAGGGATAGTATTAGGGATTGATTGGAATAAAGCTTTTGATAGAGTGGAACACAAATATTTATTTAGGGTATTAGAGAAGTTTGGATTTGGGGTGAAAGTGATAGGATGGATAAGAAGACTATATGAAAAAGCAAAAAGTTGCATAAAAATAAATGGAGTGCTAACAGACAAGTTCGATGTAGGAAGATCAGTAAGACAGGGATGTCCCCTGTATGCATTATTGTATGCCATTTCAGTAGAGCCTCTAGCTACTTTAATTAAGAGAGATAAAAGAGTAGTGGGCATTGAGTTGCCATATGGAGGGATGTGTACTATAAACCAATATGCAGATGATACTACAATCACAGTGAGAGAAGGAAACAGTGTAAAAAGAGTTTTAGAGATAGTGAAGAGGTATGGGAAGGCATCAGGGGCAAAAATAAATATGGAGAAATCAGAACTAATGTATATAGGGGAGGTAGAGAGAGTAGAGGTAGGGTTAAGAGTGGAGGAAAGATATGTGAAAGTATTAGGGGTATATTTAGGGGTGCAAAGCAAAGAGGCAAGAGATGTGACTTGGACCGGGGTGATTAACAAAATAAGAACAGTATGTGCAGCATGGAAAGGGAGAAAATTGAAATTAAATGGGAAAGTAATAGTGGTAAATACCCTGTTATTGTCAGTATGTGTGTATGTGATGAGTGTAATGGAAATGCCAGGGTGGGTGTTGAATGAATTGAATAAAATTGTAGGTGATTTTATATGGGGCGGCAAAGGGGTGAAAATTGCACAGAAAACATTGGTGGGTAAGAGATGGGAAGGGGGTTTAAACTTGATGGACTTAGAAACAAAAAGAGCCGCAATGAGAATAAAAACGGTAATAAAATATATGGGAGGGAGATGGGATTATGGATGGAAGGAGTTCTTAAGAAAGTATGTTGATGACGTGGGAGGAATAGGAGATAATGGTTGGTACATGGGCTTCAAGCAATCAATGACGGGAGGAATACCAGAAATATATCGGGAGGTTTTAGAGGCATGGAGGCATTTCCTACCCAAATTAGAGTATGAGTGTGAAGATATAAATGTGATTAAAAATCTGCCACTATTTCTGAATGAAAAAATTAAGTATAAAAATAAAACATTGTATGAACATAAATTTATAGAAGGGGGCATAAAACAAGTAAAGGATATAATGTACGAAGTTATTCCAGGATTTCTTAGAGATAACTGCATTTATGATTCTGTGTGTGATTTAGATGGAATGGAGAATAGAGAGAAAGTGAATACAATATATGACAAAATTAAAACAAGCATACCCTTGCAATGGACTAAGGTGATTAAAAGTGAATGTGTCTCTAAAGAAGAGCAATGTATGCCAGAGATGTATGTGCATGATAATGGTGAAAAGTACAAAATTAAGAATATGAGTGTAAAGAATGTATACAGGAGATTAATCGGTGATGTTATAAAAGAACCAGCGGCAGAAAAAGTGTGGAAGAAAGTGTTTGAGGATCTGGATGTGAAAAAAATCTGGTCAAACCTAAATATAAAATACAACAGTATTGATTGTGAGAACAATGACTTTCTGATAAGACATAATAGAATTTACACGAATGTGGTGTTAAATAAAATAAACAATGATGTCAATGTGATGTGTGATGTGTGTGATAATGGCCATGAGAGTTTTTTACATTATTTTCTGAGATGTGAAGCTTTGGTTGGTTTCTTTGATTTTCTTAAAAGTATATTAATAGAAAACTGGGGTGTGCAAGTGAAGTCAGAGGAGGAATGGGGGAAAATATTTTTGTTTGGAATTGTTGGGAAAAGGAAAAAAAGGGATATCTGTCTAATTAATTTTCTTTTAAGTCATGCTAGACTAGCAGTGGTTCTAAGAAGGAACTATGCACATTTTGAGGGTAGGACGATGAAAGTTAAAGATATATTTAAGTTAATAACACAAAGAGATGTGGAGTTGATTTGTAAGTTTGGAGAGAAAAAGGCAAAAGAATTTTTTATAGACACAAATAAGTTCATATATCAAGATGTGGGTGGGAAAATCTGCTTTAATTGGTAGGAAGCAATCATTTGATTTGAGAAGGGTAGTAGACATATCTCTTGTATATTTCATTTATGTATCTGTATTTTCCTTTTTTTGTGCAAAATAATGGATGTCAATTGAAAGATGACTCATATGAATGTAACAAATTGTGTTGAGTGAGTGTGAATGTGATGGAAAACTGTAATTGAAAATTTGTGAATTGAAAAAAAAAAAAGATAAAAAAAAAAAAAAAAGAGAGCGCCCGATCTCGTCTGATCTCGGAAGCTATGCAGCGTCGGGCCTGGTTAGTACTTGGATGGGAGACCGCCTGGGAATACCAGGTGCTGTAAGCTTTTGCCTTTTCTTCACTATTTATATAATATGCTGGCTTTTAGAAAGACGTGTTTTACCGCTCTATTTATTACAATCATTTAAATGTATTATAGAGTTTTAAGTGTTTTACATGTTTTTTAGGCCATTTTATTACTCTTAACATTTTAAGTGTATGTGTCTTTAATAAATGGATGGTTGGCCTGTCATGTGACTAGACACATGACAGGAAGCAGGAAGTACAACTGTATAAGAGAGCAGCATGACAAACAAAGGACAGTCACCAAACTGTTGGATTGAGGAGTTGCTAATTTTAGAGCTCACCTTTCCATTCACCACCTGCAAACTTTGGATTACACTTTCTGTGGATTGTATATACACTGGTGGACACTCACATTGGACTTATCAACACACTGGGGTTCTTGGACTGTTTTTAGGGTATGGACAAATGAACTGTATTCTTTTAACAGAGTTTACCTGTTTTTAGGGTATGGACAAATGAACTGTATTCTTTTAACAGAGTTAACCTAGTTTTATCGTGTTGTTTTAAAGTCTTTTATGTGAACCTTGTAAATACACCAAATCTATTTAAACCAATTTTCTTTTATGTCTCATTCTTTTAACCACTAGTCATCTCTCACAGTTAAATCTGACCCCATTTTAGTCTTGTAACTCGGCTGATAAGGCCGATTGTTACACTTTTATGGGAGACCGCCTGGGAATACCAGGTGCTGTAAGCTTTTGCCTTTTCTTCACTATTTATATAATATGCTGGCTTTTACGGAGGCTGATCTTTAAATAGCCCACTTTTTGGAGCAGCCCTCGCTTATGGCCATACCGCGCTGAGAGCGCCCGATCTCGTCTGATCTCGGAAGCTAAGCAGCGTCGGGCCTGGTTAGTACTTGGATGGGAGACCGCCTGGGAATACCAGGTGCTGTAAGCTTTTGCCTTTTCTTCACTATTTATATAATATGCTGGCTTTTACGGAGGCTGATCTTTAAATAGCCCACTTTTTGGAGCAGCCCTCGCTTATGGCCATACCGCGCTGAGAGCGCCCGATCTCGTCTGATCTCGGAAGCTATGCAGCGTCGGGCCTGGTTAGTACTTGGATGGGAGACCGCCTGGGAATACCAGGTGCTGTAAGCTTTTGCCTTTTCTTCACTATTTATATAATATGCTGGCTTTTAGAAAGACGTGTTTTACCGCTCTATTTATTACAATCATTTAAATGTATTATAGAGTTTTAAGTGTTTTACATGTTTTTTAGGCCATTTTATTACTCTTAACATTTTAAGTGTATGTGTCTTTAATAAATGGATGGTTGGCCTGTCATGTGACTAGACACATGACAGGAAGCAGGAAGTACAACTGTATAAGAGAGCAGCATGACAAACAAAGGACAGTCACCAAACTGTTGGATTGAGGAGTTGCTAATTTTAGAGCTCACCTTTCCATTCACCACCTGCAAACTTTGGATTACACTTTCTGTGGATTGTATATACACTGGTGGACACTCACATTGGACTTATCAACACACTGGGGTTCTTGGACTGTTTTTAGGGTATGGACAAATGAACTGTATTCTTTTAACAGAGTTTACCTGTTTTTAGGGTATGGACAAATGAACTGTATTCTTTTAACAGAGTTAACCTAGTTTTATCGTGTTGTTTTAAAGTCTTTTATGTGAACCTTGTAAATACACCAAATCTAATTAAAACCAATTTTCTTTTATGTCTCATTCTTTTAACCACTAGTCATCTCTCACAGTTAAATCTGACCCCATTTTAGTCTTGTAACTCGGCTGATAAGGCCGATTGTTACACTTTTATGGGAGACCGCCTGGGAATACCAGGTGCTGTAAGCTTTTGCCTTTTCTTCACTATTTATATAATATGCTGGCTTTTACGGAGGCTGATCTTTAAATAGCCCACTTTTTGGAGCAGCCCTCGCTTATGGCCATACCGCGCTGAGAGCGCCCGATCTCGTCTGATCTCGGAAGCTAAGCAGCGTCGGGCCTGGTTAGTACTTGGATGGGAGACCGCCTGGGAATACCAGGTGCTGTAAGCTTTTGCCTTTTCTTCACTATTTATATAATATGCTGGCTTTTACGGAGGCTGATCTTTAAATAGCCCACTTTTTGGAGCAGCCCTCGCTTATGGCCATACCACGCTGAGAGCGCCCGATCTTGTCTGATCTCGGAAGCTAAGCAGCGTCGGGCCTGGTTAGTACTTGGATGGGAGACCGCCTGGGAATACCAGGTGCTGTAAGCTTTTGCCTTTTCTTCACTATTTATATAATATGCTGGCTTTTACGGAGGCTGATCTTTAAATAGCCCACTTTTTGGAGCAGCCCTCGCTTATGGCCATACCGCGCTGAGAGCGCCCGATCTCGTCTGATCTCGGAAGCTAAGCAGCGTCGGGCCTGGTTAGTACTTGGATGGGAGACCGCCTGGGAATACCAGGTGCTGTAAGCTTTTGCCTTTTCTTCACTATTTATATAAAGACGTGTTTTACCGCTCTATTTATTACAATCATTTAAATGTATTATAGAGTTTTAAGTGTTTTACATGTTTTTTAGGCCATTTTATTACTCTTAACATTTTAAGTGTATGTGTCTTTAATAAATGGATGGTTGGCCTGTCATGTGACTAGACACATGACAGGAAGCAGGAAGTACAACTGTATAAGAGAGCAGCATGACAAACAAAGGACAGTCACCAAACTGTTGGATTGAGGAGTTGCTAATTTTAGAGCTCACCTTTCCATTCACCACCTGCAAACTTTGGATTACACTTTCTGTGGATTGTATATACACTGGTGGACACTCACATTGGACTTATCAACACACTGGGGTTCTTGGACTGTTTTTAGGGTATGGACAAATGAACTGTATTCTTTTAACAGAGTTTACCTGTTTTTAGGGTATGGACAAATGAACTGTATTCTTTTAACAGAGTTTACCTAGTTTTATCGTGTTGTTTTAAAGTCTTTTATGTGAACCTTGTAAATACACCAAATCTATTTAAACCAATTTTCTTTTATGTCTCATTCTTTTAACCACTAGTCATCTCTCACAGTTAAATCTGACCCCATTTTAGTCTTGTAACTCGGCTGATAAGGCAGATTGTTACACTTTTATGGGAGACCGCCTGGGAATACCAGGTGCTGTAAGCTTTTGCCTTTTCTTCACTATTTATATAATATGCTGGCTTTTACGGAGGCTGATCTTTAAATAGCCCACTTTTTGGAGCAGCCCTCGCTTATGGCCATACCACGCTGAGAGCGCCCGATCTCGTCTGATCTCGGAAGCTAAGCAGCGTCGGGCCTGCTTAGTACTTGGATGGGAGACCGCCTGGGAATACCAGGTGCTGTAAGCTTTTGCCTTTTCTTCACTATTTATATAATATGCTGGCTTTTACGGAGGCTGATCTTTAAATAGCCCACTTTTTGGAGTAGCCCTCATTTATGGCCATACCGCGCTGAGAGCGCCCGATCTCGTCTGATCTCGGAAGCTAAGCAGCGTCGGGCCTGGTTAGTACTTGGATGGGAGACCGCCTGGGAATACCAGGTGCTGTAAGCTTTTGCCTTTTCTTCACTATTTATATAATATGCTGGCTTTTAGAAAGACGTGTTTTACCGCTCTATTTATTACAATCATTTAAATGTATTATAGAGTTTTAAGTGTTTTACATGTTTTTTAGGCCATTTTATTACTCTTAACATTTTAAGTGTATGTGTCTTTAATAAATGGATGGTTGGCCTGTCATGTGACTAGACACATGACAGGAAGCAGGAAGTACAACTGTATAAGAGAGCAGCATGACAAACAAAGGACAGTCACCAAACTGTTGGATTGAGGAGTTGCTAATTTTAGAGCTCACCTTTCCATTCACCACCTGCAAACTTTGGATTACACTTTCTGTGGATTGTATATACACTGGTGGACACTCACATTGGACTTATCAACACACTGGGGTTCTTGGACTGTTTTTAGGGTATGGACAAATGAACTGTATTCTTTTAACAGAGTTTACCTGTTTTTAGGGTATGGACAAATGAACTGTATTCTTTTAACAGAGTTTACCTAGTTTTATCGTGTTGTTTTAAAGTCTTTTATGTGAACCTTGTAAATACACCAAATCTATTTAAACCAATTTTCTTTTATGTCTCATTCTTTTAACCACTAGTCATCTCTCACAGTTAAATCTGACCCCATTTTAGTCTTGTAACTCGGCTGATAAGGCCGAGTGTTACACTTTTATGGGAGACCGCCTGGGAATACCAGGTGCTGTAAGCTTTTGCCTTTTCTTTACTATTTATGTAATATGCTGGCTTTTACGGAGGCTGATCTTTAAATAGCCCACTTTTTGGAGCAGCCCTCGCTTATGGCCATACCGCGCTGAGAGCGCCCGATCTCGTCTGATCTCGGAAGCTAAGCAGCGTCGGGCCTGGTTAGTACTTGGATGGGAGACCGCCTTGGAATACCAGGTGCTGTAAGCTTTTGCCTTTTCTTCACTATTTATATAATATGCTGGCTTTTACGGAGGCTGATCTTTAAATAGCCCACTTTTTGGAGCAGCCCTCGCTTATGGCCATACCGCGCTGAGAGCGCCCGATCTCGTCTGATCTCGGAAGCTAAGCAGCGTCGGGCCTGGTTAGTACTTGGATGGGAGACCGCCTGGGAATACCAGGTGCTGTAAGCTTTTGCCTTTTCTTCACTATTTATATAATATGCTGGCTTTTACGGAGGCTGATCTTTAAATAGCCCACTTTTTGGAGCAGCCCTCGCTTATGGCCATACCACGCTGAGAGCGCCCGATCTCGTCTGATCTCGGAAGCTAAGCAGCGTCGGGCCTGCTTAGTACTTGGATGGGAGACCGCCTGGGAATACCAGGTGCTGTAAGCTTTTGCCTTTTCTTCACTATTTATATAATATGCTGGCTTTTACGGAGGCTGATCTTTAAATAGCCCACTTTTTGGAGCAGCCCTCGCTTATGGCCATACCGCGCTGAGAGAGCCCGATCTCGTCTGATCTCGGAAGCTAAGCAGCGTCGGGCCTGGTTAGTACTTGGATGGGAGACCGCCTGGGAATACCAGGTGCTGTAAGCTTTTGCCTTTTCTTCACTATTTATATAAAGACGTGTTTTACCGCTCTATTTATTACAATCATTTAAATGTATTATAGAGTTTTAAGTGTTTTACATGTTTTTTAGGCCATTTTATTACTCTTAACATTTTAAGTGTATGTGTCTTTAATAAATGGATGGTTGGCCTGTCATGTGACTAGACACATGACAGGAAGCAGGAAGTACAACTGTATAAGAGAGCAGCATGACAAACAAACGACAGTCACCAAACTGTTGGATTGAGGAGTTGCTAATTTTAGAGCTCACCTTTCCATTCACCACCTGCAAACTTTGGATTACACTTTCTGTGGATTGTATATACACTGGTGGACACTCACATTGGACTTATCAACACACTGGGGTTCTTGGACTGTTTTTAGGGTATGGACAAATGAACTGTATTCTTTTAACAGAGTTTACCTAGTTTTATCGTGTTGTTTTAAAGTCTTTTATGTGAACCTTGTAATTACACCAAATCTATTTAAACCAATTTTCTTTTATGTCTCATTCTTTTAACCACTAGTCATCTCTCACAGTTAAATCTGACCCCATTTTAGTCTTGTAACTCGGCTGATAAGGCCGATTGTTACACTTTTATGGGAGACCGCCTGGGAATACCAGGTGCTGTAAGCTTTTGCCTTTTCTTCACTATTTATATAATATGCTGGCTTTTACGGAGGCTGATCTTTAAATAGCCCACTTTTTGGAGCAGCCCTCGCTTATGGCCATACCGCGCTGAGAGCGCCCGATCTCGTCTGATCTCGAAAGCTAAGCAGCGTCGGGCCTGGTTAGTACTTGGATGGGAGACCGCCTGGGAATACCAGGTGCTGTAAGCTTTTGCCTTTTATTCACTATTTATATAATATGCTGGCTTTTACGGAGGCTGATCTTTAAATAGCCCACTTTTTGGAGCAGCCCTCGCTTATGGCCATACCGCGCTGAGAGCGCCCGATCTCGTCTGATCTCGGAAGCTAAGCAGCGTAGGGCCTGGTTAGTACTTGGATGGGAGACCGCCTGGGAATACCAGGTGCTGTAAGCTTTTACCTTTTCTTCAATATTTATATAATATGCTGGCTTTTAGAAAGACGTGTTTTACCGCTCTATTTATTACAATCATTTAAATGTATTATAGAGTTTTAAGTGTTTTACATGTTTTTTAGGCCATTTTATTACTCTTAACATTTTAAGTGTATGTGTCTTTAATAAATGGATGGTTGGCCTGTCATGTGACTAGACACATGACAGGAAGCAGGAAGTACAACTGTATAAGAGAGCAGCATGACAAACAAAGGACAGTCACCAAACTGTTGGATTGAGGAGTTGCTAATTTTAGAGCTCACCTTTCCATTCACCACCTGCAAACTTTGGATTACACTTTCTGTGGATTGTATATACACTGGTGGACACTCACATTGGACTTATCAACACACTGGGGTTCTTGGACTGTTTTTAGGGTATGGACAAATGAACTGTATTCTTTTAACAGAGTTTACCTGTTTTTAGGGTATGGACAAATGAACTGTATTCTTTTAACAGAGTTTACCTAGTTTTATCGTGTTGTTTTAAAGTCTTTTATGTGAACCTTGTAAATACACCAAATCTATTTAAACCAATTTTCTTTTATGTCTCATTCTTTTAACCACTAGTCATCTCTCACAGTTAAATCTGACCCCATTTTAGTCTTGTAACTCGGCTGATAAGGCCGATTGTTACACTTTTATGGGAGACCGCCTGGGAATACCAGGTGCTGTAAGCTTTTGCCTTTTCTTCACTATTTATGTAATATGCTGGCTTTTACGGAGGCTGATCTTTAAATAGCCCACTTTTTGGAGCAGCCCTCGCTTATGGCCATACCGCGCTGAGAGCGCCCGATCTCTTCTGATCTCGGAAGGTAAGCAGCGTCGGGCCTGGTTAGTACTTGGATGGGAGACCGCCTTGGAATACCAGGTGCTGTAAGCTTTTGCCTTTTCTTCACTATTTATATAATATGCTGGCTTTTACGGAGGCTGATCTTTAAATAGCCCACTTTTTGGAGCAGCCCTCGCTTATGGCCATACTGCGCTGAGAGCGCCCGATCTCGTCTGATCTCGGAAGCTAAGCAGCGTCGGGCCTGGTTAGTACTTGGATGGGAGACCGCCTGGGAATACCAGGTGCTGTAAGCTTTTGCCTTTTCTTCACTATTTATATAATATGCTGGCTTTTAGAAAGACGTGTTTTACCGCTCTATTTATTACAATCATTTAAATGTATTATAGAGTTTTAAGTGTTTTACATGTTTTTTAGGCCATTTTATTACTCTTAACATTTTAAGTGTATGTGTCTTTAATAAATGGATGGTTGGCCTGTCATGTGACTAGACACATGACAGGAAGCAGGAAGTACAACTGTATAAGAGAGCAGCATGACAAACAAAGGACAGTCACCAAACTGTTGGATTGAGGAGTTGCTAATTTTAGAGCTCACCTTTCCATTCACCACCTGCAAACTTTGGATTACACTTTCTGTGGATTGTATATACACTGGTGGACACTCACATTGGACTTATCAACACACTGGGGTTCTTGGACTGTTTTTAGGGTATGGACAAATGAACTGTATTCTTTTAACAGAGTTTACCTGTTTTTAGGGTATGGACAAATGAACTGTATTCTTTTAACAGAGTTTACCTAGTTTTATCGTGTTGTTTTAAAGTCTTTTATGAGAACCTTGTAAATACACCAAATCTATTTAAACCAATTTTCTTTTATGTCTCATTCTTTTAACCACTAGTCATCTCTCACAGTTAAATCTGACCCCATTTTAGTCTTGTAACTCGGCTGATAAGGCCGAGTGTTACACTTTTATGGGAGACCGCCTGGGAATACCAGGTGCTGTAAGCTTTTGCCTTTTCTTTACTATTTATGTAATATGCTGGCTTTTACGGAGGCTGATCTTTAAATAGCCCACTTTTTGGAGCAGCCCTCGCTTATGGCCATACCGCGCTGAGAGCGCCCGATCTCGTCTGATCTCGGAAGCTAAGCAGCGTCGGGCCTGGTTAGTACTTGGATGGGAGACCGCCTGGGAATACCAGGTGCTGTAAGCTTTTGCCTTTTCTTCACTATTTATATAATATGCTGGATTTTACGGAGGCTGATCTTTAAATAGCCCACTTTTTGGAGCAGACCTCGCTTATGGCCATACCACCCTGAGGGCGCTAGAGAGCCAGCAGGTAGTGCTAGGTTTGCAGTGCAGAGATACTCTCTGAATCCATTTGTTTGACAATCTCTTTTCTGAAATACTTAATTTTCTTTTTGATTTTGGACTTTGGGAATTCGTTGTTGGAAAGTCAGAGTTAACCCTGATCACTTCCCCCAACAGCTTAGGCTGTGTGGGGGACTTTTTGGACTCTTCCTGGTTGAAGCATGCTGCAGATGCACATCATGGCTGCAGACAAAGAAACAGTGCAAACAACAATGATAAAAGGTAGCAATGGGAAGAATGAAGAGGACGATCAAAGAAGTGGAAAAGACAACCAAGTAGTGATTCAAAAGCAGCAGAAAACAAACAAAGTCACAGGAGATCTGCAGAGAGAAAGAGAAGAAAACAACCAAGGAGTGCAAGGAGGAACAAAAGGAAAATATAGCAAAGACCTGACATTGGAGGTGGAAGTGGAGGGAACAGAAAAGATTTCCATGATGGATTTGCTGAGGGGAGTAAAGAAGGAGTGTGGAGAGGTGATCGGCTGCAGAGTGAGAGGTGAAAGGATGTATGAACTCACAATGAAGGATGAAGAGGCAAAGCATAAACTAATGGATGGCGTGAGAGTACAAGGAGTGATGGTGCATGCAAGGGAAGTTATGAATAATGACATGGTGGTGTCTTTTATAAACTTGCCAGTATACTTAGAGGATGAGAAGATACTCTTCAAACTACAAGAGTGGGGAGTACGACCACTCTCACCAATAAAACGTCGGTTATGGCCTGGAACGGATATAGCTGATGGAACCCGGTTCTTAAAGGTTCGTTTTACGGAACAGGTATGTTCACTTCCATACTCCACAAAGTTTGAGACTCTGAGAGGCACCGAATATTTTCGCGTCATCCATGATAGACAAGTACGTGTTTGCAGACTTTGTATCAAGCCAGGGCACATATTCAGAGAGTGCCCTGAATTAAAGTGCTTCAAATGTGGTGGAGGAGGACATTATGCAAGAGATTGTGAAGAATGGATGCGATTAGAGAGAGAGCGAGTAGTTGGACAAGAAGATGATGAAAGGAGGTACAGTGATCTGACAGAGGAACAAGAGGTGGAAGTGGCTGGTGTTGTGAGCGGGGGAGGTAAAGATGGAGCTGAGGCTGGTGAAAAAAGAAGCAAAATGGAGCGGCGAGACAGAATTGGGAGCAAGGGTGAAAAGGATGGCGAGGAGGAGGAGATGGAACAGTCGGAACAGAGCGAGGAAGACAAAGGTGAAAGTAAAGTGAAAGGAAAAGGTAAAGAGGATGAAAAGAAAGAGATGGAACAGGAACTGAAAGAAAGTAAAGGTGAAGAAAATAGGAATGGGGGACAAAAAGATGGACTGAAAGCAAAGATTAAAAGACTCAGTGCAAAGAGGAAGTCTGAGACGGACGGAGAACAGAGTGAACAGATCAAGGAACCACGGGCAGGTATTTGATGCCTTATTTAATTATATGTGGTTTTGTTTTTCAATTTTATTTAGTTTTCTTTAGCTACTCTCATGGCCACTGTAACTTCAATAAATATAAATGGGTTAAGGAATAAAAGCAAGATGAAAGAGTTATTATTTACATATAGGAGTGATATAATTTGTATACAGGAGACAAATTGGGAAGAGGATAAAGTGAGAGAGATGAGAGAGGAGTGGAGAGGGGATATTTATTATAATAATGGAGCAAAAAATGCAAGAGGTGTGGCAGTACTTTTTAAAAAAGATAGTGTCAAAGGTATAAGGGAGGTATATAAAGATCAGAGGGGAAGGATCTTGGTAGTTGAATTTACATATAGAGATATAGATTTTAGATTAATAAATATATACGTTCCGAATATAGAAGTAGATAGGAGGGAAATATTGGAAGAATTAAAAGAATTAGTTGTGGGGAAATGTATTGTAGTGGGGGATTTTAATATAAAATGTAGCAGATTAGATGTGGGCAAGGGCGTAAAATTTAGATGGGAGAAATCTAGGGGAATGTTGATGGAGATAATGAGAGAGAAGGGGTTAATAGATGTGTGGAGGTATGAAAATCCAGAAAAAAGAGAATTTACTAGGAGGCAATTAAAAGAAGGTATATTAAAACAGAGTAGAATAGATTTAGTGTTAGTTAAGGAGGAAATCATTAGATACATAGATGGGACAAGGCATCAAGGAAATAGTTTAAGTGATCATGATGGTGTTAGGTTCAGAATTAAGATAGGGAGTGAGGAGGTAGGAGGAGGGATGTGGATATTGAATGCAGGATACATTGGAGAGGAAGAATATGAGATACAGATGAAGGATCTAATAAATAGAGAAAATGAGAAGATAGATGAGTATAAAAGAGAGGGAGGATTAGATGACAGAATAGGGGAAAGATGGGAGAAAATGAAAGACCAGATTAAGTTCATCAGTATAAAATATAGTAAGAAAAGATGGGAAAAGATGAAGAAGGAAGAAGAGTTGCTGAAAGAAAGATTGAGGGAAGAATTAAACAAGGCTGAAGATGAAGAAGGATATAGTATGGAAAAATATATAGAGGCTAAGATAGCACTGGAGAAATTTGAGAGGGAGAAATGTAGAGGAGCAATTCTAAGAAGTAGGGCAAAATATGCATTAGAAGGTGAGAAATGTACAGGGTATTTCTTAGGGCTAGAGAAAAGGAGACAAAGTAAAACATATATAAACGAAATAAATACAAAGGAAGGCAAAACAACAAAAGACTACGTAGAGATTTTGGAGAGAGTGCAAGAATTCTATGAAGATTTATACAAGAGGGGAGGAGCAGATGAGAAAATCATAGAGGAAGTATTAGAAAGTGTAGGGAATATTCTAAGTGAGGAAGATAGGGAATGGTGTGATAAGGATATAGAGGAAGAGGAGGTGAAAGAGGCAATAGGGGGGTTGAAAAATGGAAAAAGTCCGGGGAGTGATGGGATCGGTATTGAATGGTATAAAACATATAAGGAAGGGGTAGCACCAATTCTAGTTGAAGTTTTTAAGGGGATAGAAAGAACAGGAGTAGTGCAAGATAGAATGGTGGAGGGAGTGATAGCTTTAGTGTATAAGAAGGGAAATAGATTAGATATGGAGAACTATAGACCAATCAGTCTATTAAATGTGGATTATAAAATACTGACTAAAGTTTTAGCGAATAGAGTGAAAAGAGTGATAGGAAGTATAGTTCAACCAACACAGAGTTACAGTATACCAGGCAGGGATATAGCGGACACGATAGGGACCGTTAGGGATGTTATGGAGCATATGAAACGAGATGAGAAGGGAGGGATAGTATTAGGGATTGATTGGAATAAAGCTTTTGATAGAGTGGAACACAAATATTTATTTAGGGTATTAGAGAAGTTTGGATTTGGGGTGAAAGTGATAGGATGGATAAGAAGACTATATGAAAAAGCAAAAAGTTGCATAAAAATAAATGGAGTGCTAACAGACAAGTTCGATGTAGGAAGATCAGTAAGACAGGGATGTCCCCTGTATGCATTATTGTATGCCATTTCAGTAGAGCCTCTAGCTACTTTAATTAAGAGAGATAAAAGAGTAGTGGGCATTGAGTTGCCATATGGAGGGATGTGTACTATAAACCAATATGCAGATGATACTACAATCACAGTGAGAGAAGGAAACAGTGTAAAAAGAGTTTTAGAGATAGTGAAGAGGTATGGGAAGGCATCAGGGGCAAAAATAAATATGGAGAAATCAGAACTAATGTATATAGGGGAGGTAGAGAGAGTAGAGGTAGGGTTAAGAGTGGAGGAAAGATATGTGAAAGTATTAGGGGTATATTTAGGGGTGCAAAGCAAAGAGGCAAGAGATGTGACTTGGACCGGGGTGATTAACAAAATAAGAACAGTATGTGCAGCATGGAAAGGGAGAAAATTGAAATTAAATGGGAAAGTAATAGTGGTAAATACCCTGTTATTGTCAGTATGTGTGTATGTGATGAGTGTAATGGAAATGCCAGGGTGGGTGTTGAATGAATTGAATAAAATTGTAGGTGATTTTATATGGGGCGGCAAAGGGGTGAAAATTGCACAGAAAACATTGGTGGGTAAGAGATGGGAAGGGGGTTTAAACTTGATGGACTTAGAAACAAAAAGAGCCGCAATGAGAATAAAAACGGTAATAAAATATATGGGAGGGAGATGGGATTATGGATGGAAGGAGTTCTTAAGAAAGTATGTTGATGACGTGGGAGGAATAGGAGATAATGGTTGGTACATGGGCTTCAAGCAATCAATGACGGGAGGAATACCAGAAATATATCGGGAGGTTTTAGAGGCATGGAGGCATTTCCTACCCAAATTAGAGTATGAGTGTGAAGATATAAATGTGATTAAAAATCTGCCACTATTTCTGAATGAAAAAATTAAGTATAAAAATAAAACATTGTATGAACATAAATTTATAGAAGGGGGCATAAAACAAGTAAAGGATATAATGTACGAAGTTATTCCAGGATTTCTTAGAGATAACTGCATTTATGATTCTGTGTGTGATTTAGATGGAATGGAGAATAGAGAGAAAGTGAATACAATATATGACAAAATTAAAACAAGCATACCCTTGCAATGGACTAAGGTGATTAAAAGTGAATGTGTCTCTAAAGAAGAGCAATGTATGCCAGAGATGTATGTGCATGATAATGGTGAAAAGTACAAAATTAAGAATATGAGTGTAAAGAATGTATACAGGAGATTAATCGGTGATGTTATAAAAGAACCAGCGGCAGAAAAAGTGTGGAAGAAAGTGTTTGAGGATCTGGATGTGAAAAAAATCTGGTCAAACCTAAATATAAAATACAACAGTATTGATTGTGAGAACAATGACTTTCTGATAAGACATAATAGAATTTACACGAATGTGGTGTTAAATAAAATAAACAATGATGTCAATGTGATGTGTGATGTGTGTGATAATGGCCATGAGAGTTTTTTACATTATTTTCTGAGATGTGAAGCTTTGGTTGGTTTCTTTGATTTTCTTAAAAGTATATTAATAGAAAACTGGGGTGTGCAAGTGAAGTCAGAGGAGGAATGGGGGAAAATATTTTTGTTTGGAATTGTTGGGAAAAGGAAAAAAAGGGATATCTGTCTAATTAATTTTCTTTTAAGTCATGCTAGACTAGCAGTGGTTCTAAGAAGGAACTATGCACATTTTGAGGGTAGGACGATGAAAGTTAAAGATATATTTAAGTTAATAACACAAAGAGATGTGGAGTTGATTTGTAAGTTTGGAGAGAAAAAGGCAAAAGAATTTTTTATAGACACAAATAAGTTCATATATCAAGATGTGGGTGGGAAAATCTGCTTTAATTGGTAGGAAGCAATCATTTGATTTGAGAAGGGTAGTAGACATATCTCTTGTATATTTCATTTATGTATCTGTATTTTCCTTTTTTTGTGCAAAATAATGGATGTCAATTGAAAGATGACTCATATGAATGTAACAAATTGTGTTGAGTGAGTGTGAATGTGATGGAAAACTGTAATTGAAAATTTGTGAATTGAAAAAAAAAAAAGATAAAAAAAAAAAAAAAAGAGAGCGCCCGATCTCGTCTGATCTCGGAAGCTATGCAGCGTCGGGCCTGGTTAGTACTTGGATGGGAGACCGCCTGGGAATACCAGGTGCTGTAAGCTTTTGCCTTTTCTTCACTATTTATATAATATGCTGGCTTTTAGAAAGACGTGTTTTACCGCTCTATTTATTACAATCATTTAAATGTATTATAGAGTTTTAAGTGTTTTACATGTTTTTTAGGCCATTTTATTACTCTTAACATTTTAAGTGTATGTGTCTTTAATAAATGGATGGTTGGCCTGTCATGTGACTAGACACATGACAGGAAGCAGGAAGTACAACTGTATAAGAGAGCAGCATGACAAACAAAGGACAGTCACCAAACTGTTGGATTGAGGAGTTGCTAATTTTAGAGCTCACCTTTCCATTCACCACCTGCAAACTTTGGATTACACTTTCTGTGGATTGTATATACACTGGTGGACACTCACATTGGACTTATCAACACACTGGGGTTCTTGGACTGTTTTTAGGGTATGGACAAATGAACTGTATTCTTTTAACAGAGTTTACCTGTTTTTAGGGTATGGACAAATGAACTGTATTCTTTTAACAGAGTTAACCTAGTTTTATCGTGTTGTTTTAAAGTCTTTTATGTGAACCTTGTAAATACACCAAATCTATTTAAACCAATTTTCTTTTATGTCTCATTCTTTTAACCACTAGTCATCTCTCACAGTTAAATCTGACCCCATTTTAGTCTTGTAACTCGGCTGATAAGGCCGATTGTTACACTTTTATGGGAGACCGCCTGGGAATACCAGGTGCTGTAAGCTTTTGCCTTTTCTTCACTATTTATATAATATGCTGGCTTTTACGGAGGCTGATCTTTAAATAGCCCACTTTTTGGAGCAGCCCTCGCTTATGGCCATACCGCGCTGAGAGCGCCCGATCTCGTCTGATCTCGGAAGCTAAGCAGCGTCGGGCCTGGTTAGTACTTGGATGGGAGACCGCCTGGGAATACCAGGTGCTGTAAGCTTTTGCCTTTTCTTCACTATTTATATAATATGCTGGCTTTTACGGAGGCTGATCTTTAAATAGCCCACTTTTTGGAGCAGCCCTCGCTTTTGGCCATACCGCGCTGAGAGCGCCCGATCTCGTCTGATCTCGGAAGCTATGCAGCGTCGGGCCTGGTTAGTACTTGGATGGGAGACCGCCTGGGAATACCAGGTGCTGTAAGCTTTTGCCTTTTCTTCACTATTTATATAATATGCTGGCTTTTAGAAAGACGTGTTTTACCGCTCTATTTATTACAATCATTTAAATGTATTATAGAGTTTTAAGTGTTTTACATGTTTTTTAGGCCATTTTATTACTCTTAACATTTTAAGTGTATGTGTCTTTAATAAATGGATGGTTGGCCTGTCATGTGACTAGACACATGACAGGAAGCAGGAAGTACAACTGTATAAGAGAGCAGCATGACAAACAAAGGACAGTCACCAAACTGTTGGATTGAGGAGTTGCTAATTTTAGAGCTCACCTTTCCATTCACCACCTGCAAACTTTGGATTACACTTTCTGTGGATTGTATATACACTGGTGGACACTCACATTGGACTTATCAACACACTGGGGTTCTTGGACTGTTTTTAGGGTATGGACAAATGAACTGTATTCTTTTAACAGAGTTTACCTGTTTTTAGGGTATGGACAAATGAACTGTATTCTTTTAACAGAGTTAACCTAGTTTTATCGTGTTGTTTTAAAGTCTTTTATGTGAACCTTGTAAATACACCAAATCTAATTAAAACCAATTTTCTTTTATGTCTCATTCTTTTAACCACTAGTCATCTCTCACAGTTAAATCTGACCCCATTTTAGTCTTGTAACTCGGCTGATAAGGCCGATTGTTACACTTTTATGGGAGACCGCCTGGGAATACCAGGTGCTGTAAGCTTTTGCCTTTTCTTCACTATTTATATAATATGCTGGCTTTTACGGAGGCTGATCTTTAAATAGCCCACTTTTTGGAGCAGCCCTCGCTTGTGGCCATACCGCGCTGAGAGCGCCCGATCTCGTCTGATCTCGGAAGCTAAGCAGCGTCGGGCCTGGTTAGTACTTGGATGGGAGACCGCCTGGGAATACCAGGTGCTGTAAGCTTTTGCCTTTTCTTCACTATTTATATAATATGCTGGCTTTTAGAAAGACGTGTTTTACCGCTCTATTTATTACAATCATTTAAATGTATTATAGAGTTTTAAGTGTTTTACATGTTTTTTAGGCCATTTTATTACTCTTAACATTTTAAGTGTATGTGTCTTTAATAAATGGATGGTTGGCCTGTCATGTGACTAGACACATGACAGGAAGCAGGAAGTACAACTGTATAAGAGAGCAGCATGACAAACAAAGGACAGTCACCAAACTGTTGGATTGAGGAGTTGCTAATTTTAGAGCTCACCTTTCCATTCACCACCTGCAAACTTTGGATTACACTTTCTGTGGTTTGTATATACACTGGTGGACACTCACATTGGACTTATCAACACACTGGGGTTCTTGGACTGTTTTTAGGGTATGGACAAATGAACTGTATTCTTTTAACAGAGTTTACCTGTTTTTAGGGTATGGACAAATGAACTGTATTCTTTTAACAGAGTTTACCTAGTTTTATCGTGTTGTTTTAAAGTCTTTTATGTGAACCTTGTAAATACACCAAATCTATTTAAACCAATTTTCTTTTATGTCTCATTCTTTTAACCACTAGTCATCTCTCACAGTTAAATCTGACCCCATTTTAGTCTTGTAACTCGGCTGATAAGGCAGATTGTTACACTTTTATGGGAGACCGCCTGGGAATACCAGGTGCTGTAAGCTTTTGCCTTTTCTTCACTATTTATATAATATGCTGGCTTTTACGGAGGCTGATCTTTAAATAGCCCACTTTTTGGAGCAGCCCTCGCTTATGGCCATACCGCGCTGAGAGCGCCCGATCTCGTCTGATCTCGGAAGCTAAGCAGCGTCGGGCCTGGTTAGTACTTGGATGGGAGACCGCCTGGGAATACCAGGTGCTGTAAGCTTTTGCCTTTTCTTCACTATTTATATAATATGCTGGCTTTTACGGAGGCTGATCTTTAAATAGCCCACTTTTTGGAGCAGCCCTCGCTTATGGCCATACCACGCTGAGAGCGCCCGATCTTGTCTGATCTCGGAAGCTAAGCAGCGTCGGGCCTGGTTAGTACTTGGATGGGAGACCGCCTGGGAATACCAGGTGCTGTAAGCTTTTGCCTTTTCTTCACTATTTATATAATATGCTGGCTTTTACGGAGGCTGATCTTTAAATAGCCCACTTTTTGGAGCAGCCCTCGCTTATGGCCATACCGCGCTGAGAGCGCCCGATCTCGTCTGATCTCGGAAGCTATGCAGCGTCGGGCCTGGTTAGTACTTGGATGGGAGACCGCCTGGGAATACCAGGTGCTGTAAGCTTTTGCCTTTTCTTCACTATTTATATAATATGCTGGCTTTTAGAAAGACGTGTTTTACCGCTCTATTTATTACAATCATTTAAATGTATTATAGAGTTTTAAGTGTTTTACATGTTTTTTAGGCCATTTTATTACTCTTAACATTTTAAGTGTATGTGTCTTTAATAAATGGATGGTTGGCCTGTCATGTGACTAGACACATGACAGGAAGCAGGAAGTACAACTGTATAAGAGAGCAGCATGACAAACAAAGGACAGTCACCAAACTGTTGGATTGAGGAGTTGCTAATTTTAGAGCTCACCTTTCCATTCACCACCTGCAAACTTTGGATTACACTTTCTGTGGATTGTATATACACTGGTGGACACTCACATTGGACTTATCAACACACTGGGGTTCTTGGACTGTTTTTAGGGTATGGACAAATGAACTGTATTCTTTTAACAGAGTTTACCTGTTTTTAGGGTATGGACAAATGAACTGTATTCTTTTAACAGAGTTAACCTAGTTTTATCGTGTTGTTTTAAAGTCTTTTATGTGAACCTTGTAAATACACCAAATCTAATTAAAACCAATTTTCTTTTATGTCTCATTCTTTTAACCACTAGTCATCTCTCACAGTTAAATCTGACCCCATTTTAGTCTTGTAACTCGGCTGATAAGGCCGATTGTTACACTTTTATGGGAGACCGCCTGGGAATACCAGGTGCTGTAAGCTTTTGCCTTTTCTTCACTATTTATATAATATGCTGGCTTTTACGGAGGCTGATCTTTAAATAGCCCACTTTTTGGAGCAGCCCTCGCTTGTGGCCATACCGCGCTGAGAGCGCCCGATCTCGTCTGATCTCGGAAGCTAAGCAGCGTCGGGCCTGGTTAGTACTTGGATGGGAGACCGCCTGGGAATACCAGGTGCTGTAAGCTTTTGCCTTTTCTTCACTATTTATATAATATGCTGGCTTTTAGAAAGACGTGTTTTACCGCTCTATTTATTACAATCATTTAAATGTATTATAGAGTTTTAAGTGTTTTACATGTTTTTTAGGCCATTTTATTACTCTTAACATTTTAAGTGTATGTGTCTTTAATAAATGGATGGTTGGCCTGTCATGTGACTAGACACATGACAGGAAGCAGGAAGTACAACTGTATAAGAGAGCAGCATGACAAACAAAGGACAGTCACCAAACTGTTGGATTGAGGAGTTGCTAATTTTAGAGCTCACCTTTCCATTCACCACCTGCAAACTTTGGATTACACTTTCTGTGGTTTGTATATACACTGGTGGACACTCACATTGGACTTATCAACACACTGGGGTTCTTGGACTGTTTTTAGGGTATGGACAAATGAACTGTATTCTTTTAACAGAGTTTACCTGTTTTTAGGGTATGGACAAATGAACTGTATTCTTTTAACAGAGTTTACCTAGTTTTATCGTGTTGTTTTAAAGTCTTTTATGTGAACCTTGTAAATACACCAAATCTATTTAAACCAATTTTCTTTTATGTCTCATTCTTTTAACCACTAGTCATCTCTCACAGTTAAATCTGACCCCATTTTAGTCTTGTAACTCGGCTGATAAGGCAGATTGTTACACTTTTATGGGAGACCGCCTGGGAATACCAGGTGCTGTAAGCTTTTGCCTTTTCTTCACTATTTATATAATATGCTGGCTTTTACGGAGGCTGATCTTTAAATAGCCCACTTTTTGGAGCAGCCCTCGCTTATGGCCATACCGCGCTGAGAGCGCCCGATCTCGTCTGATCTCGGAAGCTAAGCAGCGTCGGGCCTGGTTAGTACTTGGATGGGAGACCGCCTGGGAATACCAGGTGCTGTAAGCTTTTGCCTTTTCTTCACTATTTATATAATATGCTGGCTTTTACGGAGGCTGATCTTTAAATAGCCCACTTTTTGGAGCAGCCCTCGCTTATGGCCATACCACGCTGAGAGCGCCCGATCTTGTCTGATCTCGGAAGCTAAGCAGCGTCGGGCCTGGTTAGTACTTGGATGGGAGACCGCCTGGGAATACCAGGTGCTGTAAGCTTTTGCCTTTTCTTCACTATTTATATAATATGCTGGCTTTTACGGAGGCTGATCTTTAAATAGCCCACTTTTTGGAGCAGCCCTCGCTTATGGCCATACCGCGCTGAGAGCGCCCGATCTCGTCTGATCTCGGAAGCTATGCAGCGTCGGGCCTGGTTAGTACTTGGATGGGAGACCGCCTGGGAATACCAGGTGCTGTAAGCTTTTGCCTTTTCTTCACTATTTATATAATATGCTGGCTTTTAGAAAGACGTGTTTTACCGCTCTATTTATTACAATCATTTAAATGTATTATAGAGTTTTAAGTGTTTTACATGTTTTTTAGGCCATTTTATTACTCTTAACATTTTAAGTGTATGTGTCTTTAATAAATGGATGGTTGGCCTGTCATGTGACTAGACACATGACAGGAAGCAGGAAGTACAACTGTATAAGAGAGCAGCATGACAAACAAAGGACAGTCACCAAACTGTTGGATTGAGGAGTTGCTAATTTTAGAGCTCACCTTTCCATTCACCACCTGCAAACTTTGGATTACACTTTCTGTGGATTGTATATACACTGGTGGACACTCACATTGGACTTATCAACACACTGGGGTTCTTGGACTGTTTTTAGGGTATGGACAAATGAACTGTATTCTTTTAACAGAGTTTACCTGTTTTTAGGGTATGGACAAATGAACTGTATTCTTTTAACAGAGTTAACCTAGTTTTATCGTGTTGTTTTAAAGTCTTTTATGTGAACCTTGTAAATACACCAAATCTAATTAAAACCAATTTTCTTTTATGTCTCATTCTTTTAACCACTAGTCATCTCTCACAGTTAAATCTGACCCCATTTTAGTCTTGTAACTCGGCTGATAAGGCCGATTGTTACACTTTTATGGGAGACCGCCTGGGAATACCAGGTGCTGTAAGCTTTTGCCTTTTCTTCACTATTTATATAATATGCTGGCTTTTACGGAGGCTGATCTTTAAATAGCCCACTTTTTGGAGCAGCCCTCGCTTGTGGCCATACCGCGCTGAGAGCGCCCGATCTCGTCTGATCTCGGAAGCTAAGCAGCGTCGGGCCTGGTTAGTACTTGGATGGGAGACCGCCTGGGAATACCAGGTGCTGTAAGCTTTTGCCTTTTCTTCACTATTTATATAATATGCTGGCTTTTAGAAAGACGTGTTTTACCGCTCTATTTATTACAATCATTTAAATGTATTATAGAGTTTTAAGTGTTTTACATGTTTTTTAGGCCATTTTATTACTCTTAACATTTTAAGTGTATGTGTCTTTAATAAATGGATGGTTGGCCTGTCATGTGACTAGACACATGACAGGAAGCAGGAAGTACAACTGTATAAGAGAGCAGCATGACAAACAAAGGACAGTCACCAAACTGTTGGATTGAGGAGTTGCTAATTTTAGAGCTCACCTTTCCATTCACCACCTGCAAACTTTGGATTACACTTTCTGTGGTTTGTATATACACTGGTGGACACTCACATTGGACTTATCAACACACTGGGGTTCTTGGACTGTTTTTAGGGTATGGACAAATGAACTGTATTCTTTTAACAGAGTTTACCTGTTTTTAGGGTATGGACAAATGAACTGTATTCTTTTAACAGAGTTTACCTAGTTTTATCGTGTTGTTTTAAAGTCTTTTATGTGAACCTTGTAAATACACCAAATCTATTTAAACCAATTTTCTTTTATGTCTCATTCTTTTAACCACTAGTCATCTCTCACAGTTAAATCTGACCCCATTTTAGTCTTGTAACTCGGCTGATAAGGCAGATTGTTACACTTTTATGGGAGACCGCCTGGGAATACCAGGTGCTGTAAGCTTTTGCCTTTTCTTCACTATTTATATAATATGCTGGCTTTTACGGAGGCTGATCTTTAAATAGCCCACTTTTTGGAGCAGCCCTCGCTTATGGCCATACCGCGCTGAGAGCGCCCGATCTCGTCTGATCTCGGAAGCTAAGCAGCGTCGGGCCTGGTTAGTACTTGGATGGGAGACCGCCTGGGAATACCAGGTGCTGTAAGCTTTTGCCTTTTCTTCACTATTTATATAATATGCTGGCTTTTACGGAGGCTGATCTTTAAATAGCCCACTTTTTGGAGCAGCCCTCGCTTATGGCCATACCACGCTGAGAGCGCCCGATCTTGTCTGATCTCGGAAGCTAAGCAGCGTCGGGCCTGGTTAGTACTTGGATGGGAGACCGCCTGGGAATACCAGGTGCTGTAAGCTTTTGCCTTTTCTTCACTATTTATATAAAGACGTGTTTTACCGCTCTATTTATTACAATCATTTAAATGTATTATAGAGTTTTAAGTGTTTTACATGTTTTTTAGGCCATTTTATTACTCTTAACATTTTAAGTGTATGTGTCTTTAATAAATGGATGGTTGGCCTGTCATGTGACTAGACACATGACAGGAAGCAGGAAGTACAACTGTATAAGAGAGCAGCATGACAAACAAAGGACAGTCACCAAACTGTTGGATTGAGGAGTTGCTAATTTTAGAGCTCACCTTTCCATTCACCACCTGCAAACTTTGGATTACACTTTCTGTGGATTGTATATACACTGGTGGACACTCACATTGGACTTATCAACACACTGGGGTTCTTGGACTGTTTTTAGGGTATGGACAAATGAACTGTATTCTTTTAACAGAGTTTACCTGTTTTTAGGGTATGGACAAATGAACTGTATTCTTTTAACAGAGTTTACCTAGTTTTATCGTGTTGTTTTAAAGTCTTTTATGTGAACCTTGTAAATACACCAAATCTATTTAAACCAATTTTCTTTTATGTCTCATTCTTTTAACCACTAGTCATCTCTCACAGTTAAATCTGACCCCATTTTAGTCTTGTAACTCGGCTGATAAGGCCGAGTGTTACACTTTTATGGGAGACCGCCTGGGAATACCAGGTGCTGTAAGCTTTTGCCTTTTCTTTACTATTTATGTAATATGCTGGCTTTTACGGAGGCTGATCTTTAAATAGCCCACTTTTTGGAGCAGCCCTCGCTTATGGCCATACCGCGCTGAGAGCGCCCGATCTCGTCTGATCTCGGAAGCTAAGCAGCGTCGGGCCTGGTTAGTACTTGGATGGGAGACCGCCTGGGAATACCAGGTGCTGTAAGCTTTTGCCTTTTCTTCACTATTTATATAATATGCTGGCTTTTACGGAGGCTGATCTTTAAATAGCCCACTTTTTGGAGCAGCCCTCGCTTATGGCCATACAGCGCTGAGAGCGCCCGATCTCGTCTGATCTCGGAAGCTAAGCAGCGTCGGGCTTGGTTAGTACTTGGATGGGAGACCGCCTGGGAATACCAGGTGCTGTAAGCTTTTGCCTTTTCTTCACTATTTATATAATATGCTGGCTTTTAGAAAGACGTGTTTTACCGCTCTATTTATTACAATCATTTAAATATATTATAGAGTTTTAAGTGTTTTACATGTTTTTTAGGCCATTTTATTACTCTTAACATTTTAAGTGTATGTGTCTTTAATAAATGGATGGTTGGCCTGTCATGTGACTAGACACATGACAGGAAGCAGGAAGTACAACTGTATAAGAGAGCAGCATGACAAACAAAGGACAGTCACCAAACTGTTGGATTGAGGAGTTGCTAATTTTAGAGCTCACCTTTCCATTCACCACCTGCAAACTTTGGATTACACTTTCTGTGGATTGTATATACACTGGTGGACACTCACATTGGACTTATCAACACACTGGGGTTCTTGGACTGTTTTTAGGGTATGGACAAATGAACTGTAATCTTTTAACAGAGTTTACCTGTTTTTAGGGTATGGACAAATGAACTGTATTCTTTTAACAGAGTGTACCTAGTTTTATCGTGTTGTTTTAAAGTCTTTTATGTGAACCTTGTAAATACACCAAATCTATTTAAACCAATTTTCTTTTATGTCTCATTCTTTTAACCACTAGTCATCTCTCACAGTTAAATCTGACCCCATTTTAGTCTTGTAACTCGGCTGATAAGGCCGATTGTTACACTTTTATGGGAGACCGCCTGGGAATACCAGGTGCTGTAAGCTTTTGCCTTTTCTTCACTATTTATATAATATGCTGGCTTTTACGGAGGCTGATCTTTAAATAGCCCACTTTTTGGAGCAGCCCTCGCTTATGGCCATACCGCGCTGAGAGCGCCCGATCTCGTCTGATCTCGGAAGCTAAGCAGCGTCGGGCCTGGTTAGTACTTGGATGGGAGACCGCCTGGGAATACCAGGTGCTGTAAGCTTTTGCCTTTTCTTCACTATTTATATAAAGACGTGTTTTACCGCTCTATTTATTACAATCATTTAAATGTATTATAGAGTTTTAAGTGTTTTACATGTTTTTTAGGCCATTTTATTACTCTTAACATTTTAAGTGTATGTGTCTTTAATAAATGGATGGTTGGCCTGTCATGTGACTAGACACATGACAGGAAGCAGGAAGTACAACTGTATAAGAGAGCAGCATGACAAACAAAGGACAGTCACCAAACTGTTGGATTGAGGAGTTGCTAATTTTAGAGCTCACCTTTCCATTCACCACCTGCAAACTTTGGATTACACTTTCTGTGGATTGTATATACACTGGTGGACACTCACATTGGACTTATCAACACACTGGGGTTCTTGGACTGTTTTTAGGGTATGGACAAATGAACTGTATTCTTTTAACAGAGTTTACCTGTTTTTAGGGTATGGACAAATGAACTGTATTCTTTTAACAGAGTTTACCTAGTTTTATCGTGTTGTTTTAAAGTCTTTTATGTGAACCTTGTAAATACACCAAATCTATTTAAACCAATTTTCTTTTATGTCTCATTCTTTTAACCACTAGTCATCTCTCACAGTTAAATCTGACCCCATTTTAGTCTTGTAACTCGGCTGATAAGGCCGATTGTTACACTTTTATGGGAGACCGCCTGGGAATACCAGGTGCTGTAAGCTTTTGCCTTTTCTTCACTATTTATATAATATGCTGGCTTTTACGGAGGCTGATCTTTAAATAGCCCACTTTTTGGAGCAGCCCTCGCTTATGGCCATACCGCGCTGAGAGCGCTAGAGAGCAACAGGAAGTGGTTGGCAGCAGTTGGGAGAGGAAGGCTCTCCTCCATTTTGTGTTTGATTTTTTTTGTTTGTTTTGTGAGTGGTTTTACTTTAAGTTAGTTTTTTTGTGTTTTTTTCAGTTATAAAACCACCTAACAGCAGCATTTTTGCTGGCTGGAGGGTGGTTAAACCTTTTTTTTCTTAACTTATTTTTCTTTAAAAAAAACGGACGGATTAATGGATTACGAAACAGAACTGGCTGGAGAGAGACGGATGGCAAACGACACTGGACTGGCAGGAGGAACACGCACGGCAATGGACACTGGACTGGCTGGAGGAACATGCACGGCAAACGAGACTGGACTGGCAGGAGGAACACGCACGGCAAACGACATTGGACTGGATAAACGACCACGAGCTACAAATGGAAAAAAACAGGAAGTAAGAGAAAAGTTTGTTGAGCGACAATATTTAAAGGAAGCTACAGTGATTGGGAATGTGGAGAATGTGATTGGGGTGAGAGCGGAGGACATTATTAAAGCTGTAACGGAACAATGTGGACATGGCAAAATTTTAGCACTAAGACCAAGACAAGGGAAAGAATACGAACTGACAATGGAAAAAGAAGAAACGTGTGAAAAACTAATTGATGGACTAAGAATAAAAGGAGTGGACTGTGAAGTAAAAAATCTACAAAACAGGGATTATGTTGTTTCCTTCATGCACCTGCCTGTCTACCTGGATGACAAAGAAATTTTAGGAAAATTGGAGGGATGGGGAGTTGATCCCATTACCAAAATTAAAAGAAGACGCTACCCGGGCACCGACATTGAAGATGGAACAAGGTTCCTTAAGGTGAGGTTCCCCAAGCAAGTGGCATCGTTGCCATATAGCACACGGCTAGAAACAGCCGAAGGGCCGCAGTACTTCCGGGTGATGCACAGCCATCAGGTGAAGACCTGTAGGCTGTGCATGAGCCCGGATCACCTGCTAATAGAATGCCCAAATTTTGTGTGCTACAAATGTGAGGAGAGGGGACATTTTGCACGAGATTGCAATGCTGTCAGGTGCCCGGGGTGTCAGGAAGTTTTAAATAAATGTGAATGTTGGATGGAGGGAGAGGAAGGAGGAAGGGAAGAACAGGTGGGCAGACAGGTGCATGAAGGAAACAACGAGGAGGAAGGACTACAACAAAAAGAAACGGAAGGAGGACCGAGCTGCAGAGAGGAAGGAGAAAGAAGAGAAGACAACATTAATAATAACGAACAAACAGTGGAGCAGGACACTCAATGGACAGAGATGGAGATGTCGGACAGTTTTAATACTTTTCTGGGTGATGTGGAGAGAGATGGACAAGGAAGGTTGGATCAAGTTAAAGAAACGGACAATGAAGAGGGAATAAAGATGGACAAAATGGACAAAGACAGAGGAGGGAAAGGACAAATAAGAAGGAGAGCACTGAAGGTAAAACCAAATTTGGAAAGTGCAAGAAAAAAGATTATGACAGAGACTAACAGATTTGATGTGCTAAGGGTCCTGGAGGGAGAAAATGATGAATAATGATTTTTATGTATTTTTTTTATTTACTTTTAATGGTTTTAAGTTGTGTTGCTTTTAATGCAAGGGGTCTGATGGACATGAGGAAGTTTGAAAAAGTAAAAGAAAAATGTAAAAGGGAAGACATTGTTGCATTACAAGAAACAAACTGGAGAGAAAATGTGATGAATGATTATAAAAAGAGATGGGATGGAGGTATTTTATATAATAATGGAGATGGGCGGGCTGGGAGAGGTGTGGCTTTTTTAATGAAGGACGATGTTTTTAAAGTGAGTAAAAGTGTGTATAAGGACAAGATGGGGAAATGTTTGGTAGTTGAGACAAAATATGAAGGAAGAGATTTGATTTTAGTAAATGTACATGCACCAGTGGAAGATAAGGAAAAGAAAGAGTTTTTTAATGTTTTAAGAAACATTGTAAAGAAGTATAAAGAAATAATTATGATGGGGGATTTTAACACAGTTTTTAGTAAACAGGATATGGCTGAAGGAATGGTTTTTAAAACAGATACAGGAAGAAAAGAATTAAAAGCATTAATGGATGAAAATAATATGATAGATGTGTGGAGAGAAAGAAATGAAAAGAAAAAAGAATTTTCGAGAAGACAAATAGTAGGGCAGTTTGTATGCCAAACTAGAATTGACTATGTTTTATGTACAAGAAATGTGGAGAATTTTATAGAAAATATTAAGTACAAAGAAACAAGTTTTAGCGATCATAAGATTTTATCTTTTAAGTTGGACTGGAGTCAAATGCAAAGAGGTCCGGGAGTATGGATTTTAAATACACAGATTTTAAAGAATGAAGATTATGTTTTAAAAGTGAAAGAAATTATAGAAAAAGAAAAGGAAAATGGAATGTATGAAGAGGATAAGAGAATATGGTGGGAGTGTGTAAAGTTTTTAATCAAAAAATTCTCAATCAGGTATTGTAGTGTTATTCAGAAATGCAAAAGATCCAAAGAAAGAGGAATAAAGGAAAGTTTGGAAATGGAACTGAATAAAGAATTTCAAGACATACAAAAGATAAAGGAAATGGAGGGGAAACTGAAAGAAATAGAAGAAAAGGAATATGAGGGGGCGAGGTTAAGAAGCAAAGCAAAATATGTGGTGGAGGGAGAAAAATGTACAAAGTTCTTTTTTGATCTGGAAAAAAAGAGAGGGAAAGCTGAAACGATAAAAGAAATAAGAGGGGAAAATGGGGAAATTGTAGAAGGGAATGAAAAGATTTTAAAAGAAATAAAGAATTTTTATGAGGATCTGTTTAGTGCAAGGGGGGTGGAAGAGGAGGAAAAAAAGGAACTGTTGAATCAGATAAAAGCAAAAGTAAGTGAGGAACATAAAAAAGAATGTGACCAAGAAATCAGGGAAGACGAGATTGAAAGAGCAATAAATCAACTGAATAAAAAGAAAAGTCCAGGAATAGATGGTTTGGGAACTGAATTTTATGTTTGTTTTAAAGAAGTTTTAACAAAGATTTTAAATGAGGTTTTTAAAGAAATTTTTGAAAAGGAAGAGATTAATGAAAGAACAAGGATGGGGTTAATGAAATTGATATATAAAAGGAAAGGAGAAAAAGTAGATCTAAAAAACTACAGACCAATCACGATGTTGAATACAGATCTTAAGATTTTAGCGAAGGTTTTAGCAAACAGATTAAAGGAAGTAATGCCAAGTATAATTAAAACAAACCAAGCATATGGAGTCAAAGGAAGAGATATAGCCGACATAACAATGAGTATAAGGGACACGATATGGTACATGAAAGAAAAAAATGAAGAAGGATATATAATTAGTTTGGATTTTGAAAAAGCTTTTGATAGGGTTGAGCACGGGTATTTATTTGAGGTTTTAAGGAGTTTTGGGTTCGGGGAAAATTTTATTAAATGGATTGAGATTTTATATAAGGGTGCACTAACAAAGATAAAATGTAATGGGTTTTTAACAGAGTGTTTTAAAATAACAAGGTCAATAAGACAGGGTTGTCCACTCTCAGCATTATTGTACTCACTTGTTTCTGAACCCTTGGGACTGGCTATAAAACAGAATGAAAGAATAATAGGGATAGAAATTGAGGGAAATAAGGCTGAGGGGAAAGTTTTTCAATATGCTGATGACACAACAATAATTGTAAAGGGAAAAGAGAGTGTTAAAGAAGTTATGAAGTTGGTAAAAGAATATTGTAGTGGGTCTGGAAGTAAAGTAAATGAGGAGAAAACGGTATATATGAGATTTGGTAAAGCTATGGTTTTAATGGATTGTTTTAATTTTAAGGAAGTGGAAGAAATGAGGATTTTAGGAGTTGTAATGGGAAAGAATGAGAGGAAAGTAAGAGATGAAATGTGGGAGCAACTAGTAACAGATATAGAGAGAAGATTAAATTTTTGGAAATTGAGAACTTTAAACTTGAAGGGGAAGGTTTTAATATTGAATGTTTTAATGGTTTCTAAACTTTGGTATGTTTTATATGTTTCTGAAATACCTTTATGGACAGAACGGAGGTTGAAGAAATGTTTTCTTGACTTTTTATGGGAGGGGAAACCAGCAAGGATTGCACATAATACGATTTTAGGGGCGATAGAGAAGGGGGGCTTAGGTTTAATGGATGTGGAACAGCGAAAAAATGCGTTGAGAGTAAAAATTGTTAAGAAATACCTGCAACAAGATAACAAAACTGAGTGGAAAAAAACAATGAAATACTTTTTAAACAAATGTGGGGATTTTAACATGGGGGACGGAATATTATGGATGAAAACAAAAATTTGGATGACGGAAGGATTACCCGAATTTTATAGAGAAATTTTTAGTGCCTGGGGGAATTTTTTAACGAAAATCGAGTACAATCCGCATGGAAGAGAAAACATTTTAAATCAACCTCTGTTCTTAAATAACAACATTTTAAAACAAGAGAAAGCAATATTTTTTAAAAAATGGATGGATGTGGGGATAACAAGAGTGAGAGATGTTTTGTATGAATTTAAAGAGGGTTTTTTACCGATACAATATATTGTGGATGCGATGGAGGAAGCAAAAGAAGAATACAGTAAACAAGAAATAACAAATAAATATGAAATTATTAAAAATGCAATACCCAAAGAGTGGATTAAAAGAATAGAGAGTATGGAAGGAGAGCAAACAGAGGGAAATATTTTTGTGAAACTGGGGGGAAAAATGTATGATTTTAAAGAATGTACTGTAAAAATGTTTTATTGTGTTTTTAGAGATGGTGTTTTTAAAGAGCCGATTGTAAATAAGTACTGGGTGGAAAAATTCAAGGATCTAAAAGAAGAATGTATATGGAGAAACATGAGGGGGAGGTGTGTTGAAACAAAGTTAGGATGTTTGGAATATTTTATAAGGCATAAAGCGGTTTTTACTGAGTCTGTTTTAAACAAGGTGGGAATGGAACAAAATCCAATGTGTAAAGTGTGTCATGAAAAAGAAGAGGGGATTTTACATTTGTTTTTATATTGTAAAGAATTGGAGGATTTTCTAAGGAAATGTAAATGTTTAATTAAAGATGTGAGCGAAGGTTGGGATGAAAGTGTAATGGAATGGAAAAGAGTAGTGATGTTTGGTTGGGAAAAGAAGGGTCAACACAAAAAGTTTATAAATCTGTGTATAATGTTAATGAAAAGCGCAATTTGGGAAAGAAGAATTGTGGCCAAAAAAGAAAAAATGGAGTTAGAGGTTTGGACTGTTTTTAAAAGGAAAATAGAAGTATATGTAGAACAATTATATGTGTATTTTAAAAGTGAAAATATGCTGAAAGCTTTTTATGATGTTTTTACACCAACAGTTTGTAATGTTTTAGAGAATTTCATGTGCAAATTGCCAGGAAGAGAAAGAGCTTTCTAAATCTTAAGTATAAAAGGCATGATTTTAAACAAAAAATACGAGATGAGTAGATTATTTTTTATCTTATTTTTAATTTTTTTTTCTTTTCTTTCGTCTTTGTGTGGACAACTATATTGTTTTGTTGATGTTTCTATTGGTTGAAAATTCATCTTATGTTTAATGTGTTCCTTTTGCTTTGTTGATGATAATGTGATGTATTTTTTCATGTTTATTTATTTTATGTCGTGAGACTTCTAATGTGAAGCACACATTGGAAAATTTGTATTATGAAATTTCTTTAATAAAAAAAAAAAAAAGAAAAAAAAAGAGCGCCCGATCTCGTCTGATCTCGGAAGCTACGCAGCGTCGGGGCTGGTTAGTACTTGGATGGGAGACCGCCTGGGAATACCAGGTGCTGTAAGCTTTTGCCTTTTCTTCACTATTTATATAATATGCTGGCTTTTACGGAGGCTGATCTTTTTTTTTTTTTTTTTTTTTTTTTTTTATTATTATTATTATATGCAAGGTGTACATAAATTGGGATCACAAACAGGGAAAAAAAACAAAAAAAAAAACAGACAAGACAGGCAAAACAAAACCAATACAGTCAGGAACTAACAGATGTGTGCGTTTGTGTGTGTGTGCGTGTGCATGTAAAGGTAACTAGGTGGACGTGTCACAGTACATACTTTGGAAAACAGGTGATAGAGGGGAGAGAGAAAAAAAAAAGATATATATATGCAAATAATCATACATACATAAACATGTATAAATCAGTATAAGAAAACAAATAACAGATATAAATAAAACAAATGTAAAGAAATCAATCAGTGGTAAGGAGTGACTACGAATACTACTACTACAACATCTACTACTACAACTACTACTTCAACAACCACAACTACTACTACAATAACTGCTACAACTACAACCACAACTACTACTACAATAACTGCTACAACTACAACCACAACTACTACTACAATCTCTACTACTACGATAACTGCTACTACATCAGCAACTTGAATAATGACAATGGTAGAAATACTTGATAATGATGACAGGATAACAAAAGGACAAATCAGAACAGTAATAATAGTAATGATAACAAAAGTATATGTAATGATAGTAATGAAGAGGTGAGGGGAGGTTTGGGAAATCAGGAAGGGGACAAATGATAATAATAATAATAATAATAACAAAAGTATAAGTAATGATAGTAATGAAGAGGTGAGGGGAGGTTGGGAAATCAAGAAGGGGACAAATGATAATAATAATAATAATAATAACAAAAGTATAAGTAATGATAGTAATGAAGAGGTGAGGGGAGGTTGGGAAATCAGGAAGAGGACAAATGATAATAATAATAATAATATTAATAATAATAATAATAATAATAATAATAATAAGAAGAAGAAGAAGAAGAAGAAGAAGAAGAAGAAGAAGAAGAAGAAGAAAAGAGCAGCAAAAAAAAAAAAATTAGAAAAAAGGAACAAAGAGTAGAAATAGAAGTAGAAGAGGAGGAAGGGGAAAAAACATAAGACGCTAAAGGAAAATAATATTAATAATGATATTAATAATAATAAAAATAAAAAAAAGAGTGGAAAGAAATATTACAATAATAATAATAATAGTGGTGATAATAAGATTGAAAGAGGTAAATAGTGATAATTATAATATACTCATATTGATAGTAATAATAAAACAACATTAATAATTATATGAGGAGGTGGAAGTTATATGATCAGTGCATAGTGTGTGTCAGTTGCTTTGTGATGCATTAAAAAGGTATGATGTTTAGCATGTAACAGTCCAGTGCAATGCCCAGGCTGCCGTGCCCACATCACCCTTGCCCTGCGAATGTTTTTTTTTTTTTTTTTTTTTTTTTTCCTTCCTTCTCACCTCCCTCCCATTTTTTTTTTCTTTTTCTTTTTTTTCATTTTTTTCTCCCCTTTCCCCTTCCCTTCCTTTCTTTCCCTTCTTTTCTTTTTTTTTCTTTTCTCTTCCTTCACTTATAAATAAAAGAACTGAACTAAAAAAAAAAAAAAGGATAATAGATATACAAATTAAGAGAAACAGCAGAAATAGAACGAATAGAGTAAATAGAACAAGAGGGGAAATAAAGCAGTACGTAAAGGTTTTTTTTTTTTTTTTCTTTTTTTTTTTTTTCCCTCCCTCCCCCCTTCTCCTTCTCCCCTCCCTCCTCTCTCCCTTCCCTTGGATATTTAATTTGATTAAGTATTAGACACCGTTTCTATCTCTTCCTAACCCCCTCTCCCCCGCCCCCACCTCTTGTTTAAGTACTGATGAAGGTGTTGTTGGGGAATGACTCCAGACAAAGAGGATCTTCAATAGAGATGTATTCTGTTAATAAGTTTTTCCAGGATGAAATATAAATGGTATTTCTTGATTTCCAGTTCATGAGGATAGTTTTCTTGGCAATAGTTAGGAACACCAACAGCAGTTGACCATTTGAATTATTTATATCTATTGTGGATATGTCACCTAGTATGCAGAGGGAGGGAGACAATGGGATGTGACATCCCATAAGGTTGGAGAGTGAGTCAGTAACCTTTTCCCAAAATGTTTTAATTGAAGTGCAATGCCATAAGGCGTGAAGATAAGTGTCAGGGGTGTTTTGCGTGCAATGTGAACATGTCTCTGAGGTGAAACCCATTTTAAATAATTTCTGCCCAGTTAGATGAGTTCTGTGAAGTACTTTATACTGTATGAGTTGTAAGTTAGCATTTTTAGTCATGGAGTATATGTTTTTGCAAATTTGAGTCCAGAAATCAGCATTGGGAGTAATGGATAGGTCTGATTCCCATTTGGTGGTTGGTAAAACTAATGCGTTGTCTGATTTTGATATCATTTTGTATATTTTGGAGAGTAATTTTTTGGAGGAAGATATATTAATAAACTCGGAGATTTGAGGGGAAAGGTCTAGATTAATTGGTTGGTTAAGTAATTTTGATTTAATTGACGATTTGATTTGTAAATATTCTAAGAAGCAATTACTCCCAATGCTGTATGTCTGGGCTATATGGGAAAATGGTGCCAGGTTGTTGTTATTAATAATATGCTGTAGTTGTGTGATTCCCTTATCTGCCCATGTGCGGAAGTTAAGTGGCTTCTTGTTAGCTAAGAAATCAGGGTTATTCCAAATTGGGGTGTATTTACATGGTATGAGTGGGGAATTTGTGATCTGATGGAACTTCCACCAGGCTGTCAGAGTTGCTTCTATTGTTGGCATTTTAAAACAGTGATGTTTTTTGATTGTTTGACTGTGAAAAGGTAATTCTGAGATGCTAATGTCTTTGCAGATTGATTGTTCAATATCTTGCCATGTGTATTCTGATGAGTTAGGTTGAATCCATTTGTATATGTTTTGGAGTTGATTTGCCAGAAAATAATTATAAAAATGTGGTGCTTCTAATCCACCTTGTGATTTTGGTTTCTGTAGGGTTGTTAATTTAATTCTTGGGGTCTTGTTTTTCCAGTAGAATTTTGTAATAATTGAATCTAAAGATTTGAACCAGATACGAGTGGGCTGTGTTGGAATCATTGAAAATAAGTAGTTTATTTTTGGGAGTATAGACATTTTTATTACTGATATTCTGCCCATGATTGATAATGGTAATTTCATCCAACGTTGAAGATCATCATCTATTCTTTTTAGTAATGGGGTATAATTGAGTGCAAACAACTCTGACAGCTTGGCGGAAACATTGATACCCAAATATGTGATGTAATTGGTGCACAAAGGGATTTGTGATGTTTGGGATGTCACATCCACACTGGTGGAATTTAATGGAAGTATAGCCGATTTATTCCAGTTAATTGAGTATTCAGAAATGTTTGAAAAGTTATCAATGAGTTTTATTGTTTCTTGTAATGATTTTTGGGGGTTTTGTAAGTATAATAATATATCATCAGCGTAAAGACTTATTTTATGGTGTATGTTTAATGTTTGAATTCCTTCGATGTAGTTGTTTTGACGGATAGCTGCTGCAAGCGGTTCGATGAATATGGTGAATAGAGATGGAGAGAGTGGGCATCCTTGTCTAGTTCCCCGGTGTAGAGTGAAGCTGCGTGATGTTAGTCCGTTAGTAATGACAGTGGCTGAGGGTGATGTGTAGAGAATTTTAATCCAGTTAATAAATGACTCCCCAAAACCAAACCTCTCTAATGTGGAAAACAGGAATTTCCAGTTTACTTTATCAAAAGCTTTTTCCGCATCAAGAGTGATTATGACAGATTTGTTTTTGTTTATTGATGAGTGGTGAATTAGGTTTATGAGTCTGCGGGTATTGTTTGATGCTTGTCTACCTTTAATGAAACCGGTTTGGTCGGGATGGATTATAGTTGGCATGATTCTTTCTATTCTATGGGAAAGAGCTTTAGCAATTATTTTAGTGTCTACGTTAATTAGTGAGATTGGGCGATAACTTGATGGTAATGTTGGATCTTTATTGGGCTTGAGGAGGAGTGCAATTGTGGCTGTGTTCATGGTGTCTGGAAGTTTTGATTTTTGTTTTGATTCGCATATCAACCGGATGAAAAGTGGTGATAAAATAGACCAAAAGTGTTTGTAGAACTCAGCAGGGAAGCCATCAGGACCTGGTGATTTATTGTTGGGCATGTGTTTAAGAGCATTAGATAGTTCTTGTTCTGATAAAGGCGATTCTAGAGTATCTATTTGCTGTTTGTTAAGTTGGGGTAAATTAATATTGCTAAGAAACAGATTTATGTCATCCTGGGATGGTTTCTTTTCAGGGGAATATAGTTTACTGTAAAATTTTTGAACGATTTGATTTATTTCTTCTGGTGAGTTGGTGGGTGTCCCTGCTGAGTCCTTAATGACTGATATAGTTGTTTTTTCTTTGTTGTGTTTGATTTGATTAGCCAGGTATTTACCAGAT
>NC_133361.1:101788235-101878235 GCF_049309525.1 Garra rufa
CTATTTATTACAATCATTTAAATGTATTATAGAGTTTTAAGTGTTTTACATGTTTTTTAGGCCATTTTATTACTCTTAACATTTTAAGTGTATGTGTCTTTAATAAATGGATGGTTGGCCTGTCATGTGACTAGACACATGACAGGAAGCAGGAAGTACAACTGTATAAGAGAGCAGCATGACAAACAAAGGACAGTCACCAAACTGTTGGATTGAGGAGTTGCTAATTTTAGAGCTCACCTTTCCATTCACCACCTGCAAACTTTGGATTACACTTTCTGTGGATTGTATATACACTGGTGGACACTCACATTGGACTTATCAACACACTGGGGTTCTTGGACTGTTTTTAGGGTATGGACAAATGAACTGTATTCTTTTAACAGAGTTTACCTGTTTTTAGGGTATGGACAAATGAACTGTATTCTTTTAACAGAGTTTACCTAGTTTTATCGTGTTGTTTTAAAGTCTTTTATGAGAACCTTGTAAATACACCAAATCTATTTAAACCAATTTTCTTTTATGTCTCATTCTTTTAACCACTAGTCATCTCTCACAGTTAAATCTGACCCCATTTTAGTCTTGTAACTCGGCTGATAAGGCCGAGTGTTACACTTTTATGGGAGACCGCCTGGGAATACCAGGTGCTGTAAGCTTTTGCCTTTTCTTTACTATTTATGTAATATGCTGGCTTTTACGGAGGCTGATCTTTAAATAGCCCACTTTTTGGAGCAGCCCTCGCTTATGGCCATACCGCGCTGAGAGCGCCCGATCTCGTCTGATCTCGGAAGCTAAGCAGCGTCGGGCCTGGTTAGTACTTGGATGGGAGACCGCCTGGGAATACCAGGTGCTGTAAGCTTTTGCCTTTTCTTCACTATTTATATAATATGCTGGATTTTACGGAGGCTGATCTTTAAATAGCCCACTTTTTGGAGCAGACCTCGCTTATGGCCATACCACCCTGAGGGCGCTAGAGAGCCAGCAGGTAGTGCTAGGTTTGCAGTGCAGAGATACTCTCTGAATCCATTTGTTTGACAATCTCTTTTCTGAAATACTTAATTTTCTTTTTGATTTTGGACTTTGGGAATTCGTTGTTGGAAAGTCAGAGTTAACCCTGATCACTTCCCCCAACAGCTTAGGCTGTGTGGGGGACTTTTTGGACTCTTCCTGGTTGAAGCATGCTGCAGATGCACATCATGGCTGCAGACAAAGAAACAGTGCAAACAACAATGATAAAAGGTAGCAATGGGAAGAATGAAGAGGACGATCAAAGAAGTGGAAAAGACAACCAAGTAGTGATTCAAAAGCAGCAGAAAACAAACAAAGTCACAGGAGATCTGCAGAGAGAAAGAGAAGAAAACAACCAAGGAGTGCAAGGAGGAACAAAAGGAAAATATAGCAAAGACCTGACATTGGAGGTGGAAGTGGAGGGAACAGAAAAGATTTCCATGATGGATTTGCTGAGGGGAGTAAAGAAGGAGTGTGGAGAGGTGATCGGCTGCAGAGTGAGAGGTGAAAGGATGTATGAACTCACAATGAAGGATGAAGAGGCAAAGCATAAACTAATGGATGGCGTGAGAGTACAAGGAGTGATGGTGCATGCAAGGGAAGTTATGAATAATGACATGGTGGTGTCTTTTATAAACTTGCCAGTATACTTAGAGGATGAGAAGATACTCTTCAAACTACAAGAGTGGGGAGTACGACCACTCTCACCAATAAAACGTCGGTTATGGCCTGGAACGGATATAGCTGATGGAACCCGGTTCTTAAAGGTTCGTTTTACGGAACAGGTATGTTCACTTCCATACTCCACAAAGTTTGAGACTCTGAGAGGCACCGAATATTTTCGCGTCATCCATGATAGACAAGTACGTGTTTGCAGACTTTGTATCAAGCCAGGGCACATATTCAGAGAGTGCCCTGAATTAAAGTGCTTCAAATGTGGTGGAGGAGGACATTATGCAAGAGATTGTGAAGAATGGATGCGATTAGAGAGAGAGCGAGTAGTTGGACAAGAAGATGATGAAAGGAGGTACAGTGATCTGACAGAGGAACAAGAGGTGGAAGTGGCTGGTGTTGTGAGCGGGGGAGGTAAAGATGGAGCTGAGGCTGGTGAAAAAAGAAGCAAAATGGAGCGGCGAGACAGAATTGGGAGCAAGGGTGAAAAGGATGGCGAGGAGGAGGAGATGGAACAGTCGGAACAGAGCGAGGAAGACAAAGGTGAAAGTAAAGTGAAAGGAAAAGGTAAAGAGGATGAAAAGAAAGAGATGGAACAGGAACTGAAAGAAAGTAAAGGTGAAGAAAATAGGAATGGGGGACAAAAAGATGGACTGAAAGCAAAGATTAAAAGACTCAGTGCAAAGAGGAAGTCTGAGACGGACGGAGAACAGAGTGAACAGATCAAGGAACCACGGGCAGGTATTTGATGCCTTATTTAATTATATGTGGTTTTGTTTTTCAATTTTATTTAGTTTTCTTTAGCTACTCTCATGGCCACTGTAACTTCAATAAATATAAATGGGTTAAGGAATAAAAGCAAGATGAAAGAGTTATTATTTACATATAGGAGTGATATAATTTGTATACAGGAGACAAATTGGGAAGAGGATAAAGTGAGAGAGATGAGAGAGGAGTGGAGAGGGGATATTTATTATAATAATGGAGCAAAAAATGCAAGAGGTGTGGCAGTACTTTTTAAAAAAGATAGTGTCAAAGGTATAAGGGAGGTATATAAAGATCAGAGGGGAAGGATCTTGGTAGTTGAATTTACATATAGAGATATAGATTTTAGATTAATAAATATATACGTTCCGAATATAGAAGTAGATAGGAGGGAAATATTGGAAGAATTAAAAGAATTAGTTGTGGGGAAATGTATTGTAGTGGGGGATTTTAATATAAAATGTAGCAGATTAGATGTGGGCAAGGGCGTAAAATTTAGATGGGAGAAATCTAGGGGAATGTTGATGGAGATAATGAGAGAGAAGGGGTTAATAGATGTGTGGAGGTATGAAAATCCAGAAAAAAGAGAATTTACTAGGAGGCAATTAAAAGAAGGTATATTAAAACAGAGTAGAATAGATTTAGTGTTAGTTAAGGAGGAAATCATTAGATACATAGATGGGACAAGGCATCAAGGAAATAGTTTAAGTGATCATGATGGTGTTAGGTTCAGAATTAAGATAGGGAGTGAGGAGGTAGGAGGAGGGATGTGGATATTGAATGCAGGATACATTGGAGAGGAAGAATATGAGATACAGATGAAGGATCTAATAAATAGAGAAAATGAGAAGATAGATGAGTATAAAAGAGAGGGAGGATTAGATGACAGAATAGGGGAAAGATGGGAGAAAATGAAAGACCAGATTAAGTTCATCAGTATAAAATATAGTAAGAAAAGATGGGAAAAGATGAAGAAGGAAGAAGAGTTGCTGAAAGAAAGATTGAGGGAAGAATTAAACAAGGCTGAAGATGAAGAAGGATATAGTATGGAAAAATATATAGAGGCTAAGATAGCACTGGAGAAATTTGAGAGGGAGAAATGTAGAGGAGCAATTCTAAGAAGTAGGGCAAAATATGCATTAGAAGGTGAGAAATGTACAGGGTATTTCTTAGGGCTAGAGAAAAGGAGACAAAGTAAAACATATATAAACGAAATAAATACAAAGGAAGGCAAAACAACAAAAGACTACGTAGAGATTTTGGAGAGAGTGCAAGAATTCTATGAAGATTTATACAAGAGGGGAGGAGCAGATGAGAAAATCATAGAGGAAGTATTAGAAAGTGTAGGGAATATTCTAAGTGAGGAAGATAGGGAATGGTGTGATAAGGATATAGAGGAAGAGGAGGTGAAAGAGGCAATAGGGGGGTTGAAAAATGGAAAAAGTCCGGGGAGTGATGGGATCGGTATTGAATGGTATAAAACATATAAGGAAGGGGTAGCACCAATTCTAGTTGAAGTTTTTAAGGGGATAGAAAGAACAGGAGTAGTGCAAGATAGAATGGTGGAGGGAGTGATAGCTTTAGTGTATAAGAAGGGAAATAGATTAGATATGGAGAACTATAGACCAATCAGTCTATTAAATGTGGATTATAAAATACTGACTAAAGTTTTAGCGAATAGAGTGAAAAGAGTGATAGGAAGTATAGTTCAACCAACACAGAGTTACAGTATACCAGGCAGGGATATAGCGGACACGATAGGGACCGTTAGGGATGTTATGGAGCATATGAAACGAGATGAGAAGGGAGGGATAGTATTAGGGATTGATTGGAATAAAGCTTTTGATAGAGTGGAACACAAATATTTATTTAGGGTATTAGAGAAGTTTGGATTTGGGGTGAAAGTGATAGGATGGATAAGAAGACTATATGAAAAAGCAAAAAGTTGCATAAAAATAAATGGAGTGCTAACAGACAAGTTCGATGTAGGAAGATCAGTAAGACAGGGATGTCCCCTGTATGCATTATTGTATGCCATTTCAGTAGAGCCTCTAGCTACTTTAATTAAGAGAGATAAAAGAGTAGTGGGCATTGAGTTGCCATATGGAGGGATGTGTACTATAAACCAATATGCAGATGATACTACAATCACAGTGAGAGAAGGAAACAGTGTAAAAAGAGTTTTAGAGATAGTGAAGAGGTATGGGAAGGCATCAGGGGCAAAAATAAATATGGAGAAATCAGAACTAATGTATATAGGGGAGGTAGAGAGAGTAGAGGTAGGGTTAAGAGTGGAGGAAAGATATGTGAAAGTATTAGGGGTATATTTAGGGGTGCAAAGCAAAGAGGCAAGAGATGTGACTTGGACCGGGGTGATTAACAAAATAAGAACAGTATGTGCAGCATGGAAAGGGAGAAAATTGAAATTAAATGGGAAAGTAATAGTGGTAAATAGCCTGTTATTGTCAGTATGTGTGTATGTGATGAGTGTAATGGAAATGCCAGGGTGGGTGTTGAATGAATTGAATAAAATTGTAGGTGATTTTATATGGGGCGGCAAAGGGGTGAAAATTGCACAGAAAACATTGGTGGGTAAGAGATGGGAAGGGGGTTTAAACTTGATGGACTTAGAAACAAAAAGAGCCGCAATGAGAATAAAAACGGTAATAAAATATATGGGAGGGAGATGGGATTATGGATGGAAGGAGTTCTTAAGAAAGTATGTTGATGACGTGGGAGGAATAGGAGATAATGGTTGGTACATGGGCTTCAAGCAATCAATGACGGGAGGAATACCAGAAATATATCGGGAGGTTTTAGAGGCATGGAGGCATTTCCTACCCAAATTAGAGTATGAGTGTGAAGATATAAATGTGATTAAAAATCTGCCACTATTTCTGAATGAAAAAATTAAGTATAAAAATAAAACATTGTATGAACATAAATTTATAGAAGGGGGCATAAAACAAGTAAAGGATATAATGTACGAAGTTATTCCAGGATTTCTTAGAGATAACTGCATTTATGATTCTGTGTGTGATTTAGATGGAATGGAGAATAGAGAGAAAGTGAATACAATATATGACAAAATTAAAACAAGCATACCCTTGCAATGGACTAAGGTGATTAAAAGTGAATGTGTCTCTAAAGAAGAGCAATGTATGCCAGAGATGTATGTGCATGATAATGGTGAAAAGTACAAAATTAAGAATATGAGTGTAAAGAATGTATACAGGAGATTAATCGGTGATGTTATAAAAGAACCAGCGGCAGAAAAAGTGTGGAAGAAAGTGTTTGAGGATCTGGATGTGAAAAAAATCTGGTCAAACCTAAATATAAAATACAACAGTATTGATTGTGAGAACAATGACTTTCTGATAAGACATAATAGAATTTACACGAATGTGGTGTTAAATAAAATAAACAATGATGTCAATGTGATGTGTGATGTGTGTGATAATGGCCATGAGAGTTTTTTACATTATTTTCTGAGATGTGAAGCTTTGGTTGGTTTCTTTGATTTTCTTAAAAGTATATTAATAGAAAACTGGGGTGTGCAAGTGAAGTCAGAGGAGGAATGGGGGAAAATATTTTTGTTTGGAATTGTTGGGAAAAGAAAAAAAAGGGATATCTGTCTAATTAATTTTCTTTTAAGTCATGCTAGACTAGCAGTGGTTCTAAGAAGGAACTATGCACATTTTGAGGGTAGGACGATGAAAGTTAAAGATATATTTAAGTTAATAACACAAAGAGATGTGGAGTTGATTTGTAAGTTTGGAGAGAAAAAGGCAAAAGAATTTTTTATAGACACAAATAAGTTCATATATCAAGATGTGGGTGGGAAAATCTGCTTTAATTGGTAGGAAGCAATCATTTGATTTGAGAAGGGTAGTAGACATATCTCTTGTATATTTCATTTATGTATCTGTATTTTCCTTTTTTTGTGCAAAATAATGGATGTCAATTGAAAGATGACTCATATGAATGTAACAAATTGTGTTGAGTGAGTGTGAATGTGATGGAAAACTGTAATTGAAAATTTGTGAATTGAAAAAAAAAAAAGATAAAAAAAAAAAAAAAAGAGAGCGCCCGATCTCGTCTGATCTCGGAAGCTATGCAGCGTCGGGCCTGGTTAGTACTTGGATGGGAGACCGCCTGGGAATACCAGGTGCTGTAAGCTTTTGCCTTTTCTTCACTATTTATATAATATGCTGGCTTTTAGAAAGACGTGTTTTACCGCTCTATTTATTACAATCATTTAAATGTATTATAGAGTTTTAAGTGTTTTACATGTTTTTTAGGCCATTTTATTACTCTTAACATTTTAAGTGTATGTGTCTTTAATAAATGGATGGTTGGCCTGTCATGTGACTAGACACATGACAGGAAGCAGGAAGTACAACTGTATAAGAGAGCAGCATGACAAACAAAGGACAGTCACCAAACTGTTGGATTGAGGAGTTGCTAATTTTAGAGCTCACCTTTCCATTCACCACCTGCAAACTTTGGATTACACTTTCTGTGGATTGTATATACACTGGTGGACACTCACATTGGACTTATCAACACACTGGGGTTCTTGGACTGTTTTTAGGGTATGGACAAATGAACTGTATTCTTTTAACAGAGTTTACCTGTTTTTAGGGTATGGACAAATGAACTGTATTCTTTTAACAGAGTTAACCTAGTTTTATCGTGTTGTTTTAAAGTCTTTTATGTGAACCTTGTAAATACACCAAATCTATTTAAACCAATTTTCTTTTATGTCTCATTCTTTTAACCACTAGTCATCTCTCACAGTTAAATCTGACCCCATTTTAGTCTTGTAACTCGGCTGATAAGGCCGATTGTTACACTTTTATGGGAGACCGCCTGGGAATACCAGGTGCTGTAAGCTTTTGCCTTTTCTTCACTATTTATATAATATGCTGGCTTTTACGGAGGCTGATCTTTAAATAGCCCACTTTTTGGAGCAGCCCTCGCTTATGGCCATACCGCGCTGAGAGCGCCCGATCTCGTCTGATCTCGGAAGCTAAGCAGCGTCGGGCCTGGTTAGTACTTGGATGGGAGACCGCCTGGGAATACCAGGTGCTGTAAGCTTTTGCCTTTTCTTCACTATTTATATAATATGCTGGCTTTTACGGAGGCTGATCTTTAAATAGCCCACTTTTTGGAGCAGCCCTCGCTTATGGCCATACCGCGCTGAGAGCGCCCGATCTCGTCTGATCTCGGAAGCTATGCAGCGTCGGGCCTGGTTAGTACTTGGATGGGAGACCGCCTGGGAATACCAGGTGCTGTAAGCTTTTGCCTTTTCTTCACTATTTATATAATATGCTGGCTTTTAGAAAGACGTGTTTTACCGCTCTATTTATTACAATCATTTAAATGTATTATAGAGTTTTAAGTGTTTTACATGTTTTTTAGGCCATTTTATTACTCTTAACATTTTAAGTGTATGTGTCTTTAATAAATGGATGGTTGGCCTGTCATGTGACTAGACACATGACAGGAAGCAGGAAGTACAACTGTATAAGAGAGCAGCATGACAAACAAAGGACAGTCACCAAACTGTTGGATTGAGGAGTTGCTAATTTTAGAGCTCACCTTTCCATTCACCACCTGCAAACTTTGGATTACACTTTCTGTGGATTGTATATACACTGGTGGACACTCACATTGGACTTATCAACACACTGGGGTTCTTGGACTGTTTTTAGGGTATGGACAAATGAACTGTATTCTTTTAACAGAGTTTACCTGTTTTTAGGGTATGGACAAATGAACTGTATTCTTTTAACAGAGTTAACCTAGTTTTATCGTGTTGTTTTAAAGTCTTTTATGTGAACCTTGTAAATACACCAAATCTAATTAAAACCAATTTTCTTTTATGTCTCATTCTTTTAACCACTAGTCATCTCTCACAGTTAAATCTGACCCCATTTTAGTCTTGTAACTCGGCTGATAAGGCCGATTGTTACACTTTTATGGGAGACCGCCTGGGAATACCAGGTGCTGTAAGCTTTTGCCTTTTCTTCACTATTTATATAATATGCTGGCTTTTACGGAGGCTGATCTTTAAATAGCCCACTTTTTGGAGCAGCCCTCGCTTGTGGCCATACCGCGCTGAGAGCGCCCGATCTCGTCTGATCTCGGAAGCTAAGCAGCGTCGGGCCTGGTTAGTACTTGGATGGGAGACCGCCTGGGAATACCAGGTGCTGTAAGCTTTTGCCTTTTCTTCACTATTTATATAATATGCTGGCTTTTAGAAAGACGTGTTTTACCGCTCTATTTATTACAATCATTTAAATGTATTATAGAGTTTTAAGTGTTTTACATGTTTTTTAGGCCATTTTATTACTCTTAACATTTTAAGTGTATGTGTCTTTAATAAATGGATGGTTGGCCTGTCATGTGACTAGACACATGACAGGAAGCAGGAAGTACAACTGTATAAGAGAGCAGCATGACAAACAAAGGACAGTCACCAAACTGTTGGATTGAGGAGTTGCTAATTTTAGAGCTCACCTTTCCATTCACCACCTGCAAACTTTGGATTACACTTTCTGTGGTTTGTATATACACTGGTGGACACTCACATTGGACTTATCAACACACTGGGGTTCTTGGACTGTTTTTAGGGTATGGACAAATGAACTGTATTCTTTTAACAGAGTTTACCTGTTTTTAGGGTATGGACAAATGAACTGTATTCTTTTAACAGAGTTTACCTAGTTTTATCGTGTTGTTTTAAAGTCTTTTATGTGAACCTTGTAAATACACCAAATCTATTTAAACCAATTTTCTTTTATGTCTCATTCTTTTAACCACTAGTCATCTCTCACAGTTAAATCTGACCCCATTTTAGTCTTGTAACTCGGCTGATAAGGCAGATTGTTACACTTTTATGGGAGACCGCCTGGGAATACCAGGTGCTGTAAGCTTTTGCCTTTTCTTCACTATTTATATAATATGCTGGCTTTTACGGAGGCTGATCTTTAAATAGCCCACTTTTTGGAGCAGCCCTCGCTTATGGCCATACCGCGCTGAGAGCGCCCGATCTCGTCTGATCTCGGAAGCTAAGCAGCGTCGGGCCTGGTTAGTACTTGGATGGGAGACCGCCTGGGAATACCAGGTGCTGTAAGCTTTTGCCTTTTCTTCACTATTTATATAATATGCTGGCTTTTACGGAGGCTGATCTTTAAATAGCCCACTTTTTGGAGCAGCCCTCGCTTATGGCCATACCACGCTGAGAGCGCCCGATCTTGTCTGATCTCGGAAGCTAAGCAGCGTCGGGCCTGGTTAGTACTTGGATGGGAGACCGCCTGGGAATACCAGGTGCTGTAAGCTTTTGCCTTTTCTTCACTATTTATATAATATGCTGGCTTTTACGGAGGCTGATCTTTAAATAGCCCACTTTTTGGAGCAGCCCTCGCTTATGGCCATACCGCGCTGAGAGCGCCCGATCTCGTCTGATCTCGGAAGCTAAGCAGCGTCGGGCCTGGTTAGTACTTGGATGGGAGACCGCCTGGGAATACCAGGTGCTGTAAGCTTTTGCCTTTTCTTCACTATTTATATAAAGACGTGTTTTACCGCTCTATTTATTACAATCATTTAAATGTATTATAGAGTTTTAAGTGTTTTACATGTTTTTTAGGCCATTTTATTACTCTTAACATTTTAAGTGTATGTGTCTTTAATAAATGGATGGTTGGCCTGTCATGTGACTAGACACATGACAGGAAGCAGGAAGTACAACTGTATAAGAGAGCAGCATGACAAACAAAGGACAGTCACCAAACTGTTGGATTGAGGAGTTGCTAATTTTAGAGCTCACCTTTCCATTCACCACCTGCAAACTTTGGATTACACTTTCTGTGGATTGTATATACACTGGTGGACACTCACATTGGACTTATCAACACACTGGGGTTCTTGGACTGTTTTTAGGGTATGGACAAATGAACTGTATTCTTTTAACAGAGTTTACCTGTTTTTAGGGTATGGACAAATGAACTGTATTCTTTTAACAGAGTTTACCTAGTTTTATCGTGTTGTTTTAAAGTCTTTTATGTGAACCTTGTAAATACACCAAATCTATTTAAACCAATTTTCTTTTATGTCTCATTCTTTTAACCACTAGTCATCTCTCACAGTTAAATCTGACCCCATTTTAGTCTTGTAACTCGGCTGATAAGGCCGAGTGTTACACTTTTATGGGAGACCGCCTGGGAATACCAGGTGCTGTAAGCTTTTGCCTTTTCTTTACTATTTATGTAATATGCTGGCTTTTACGGAGGCTGATCTTTAAATAGCCCACTTTTTGGAGCAGCCCTCGCTTATGGCCATACCGCGCTGAGAGCGCCCGATCTCGTCTGATCTCGGAAGCTAAGCAGCGTCGGGCCTGGTTAGTACTTGGATGGGAGACCGCCTGGGAATACCAGGTGCTGTAAGCTTTTGCCTTTTCTTCACTATTTATATAATATGCTGGCTTTTACGGAGGCTGATCTTTAAATAGCCCACTTTTTGGAGCAGCCCTCGCTTATGGCCATACAGCGCTGAGAGCGCCCGATCTCGTCTGATCTCGGAAGCTAAGCAGCGTCGGGCTTGGTTAGTACTTGGATGGGAGACCGCCTGGGAATACCAGGTGCTGTAAGCTTTTGCCTTTTCTTCACTATTTATATAATATGCTGGCTTTTAGAAAGACGTGTTTTACCGCTCTATTTATTACAATCATTTAAATATATTATAGAGTTTTAAGTGTTTTACATGTTTTTTAGGCCATTTTATTACTCTTAACATTTTAAGTGTATGTGTCTTTAATAAATGGATGGTTGGCCTGTCATGTGACTAGACACATGACAGGAAGCAGGAAGTAGAACTGCATAAGAGAGCAGCATTCCAAACAACGGACAGTCACCAAACTGTTGGATTGAGGAGTTGCTAATCTTAGAGCTCAACTTTCCATTCACCACCTGCAAACTTTGGATTAAACTTTCTGTGGATTGTACATGCACTGGTGGACACTCACGTTGGACTTATCAACACACTGGGATTCTTGGACTGTTTTAGGGTATGGACAAATGAACTGTATTCTTTTAACAGAGTTTGCCTAGTTTTATCGTGTTGTTTTAAAGTCTTTTATGTGAACCTTGTAAATACACAAAATCTATTTAAACCAATCTTCTTTTATGTCTCATTCTTTTAACCACTAGTCATCTCTCACAGTTAAATCTGACCCCATTTTAGTCTTGTAACTCGGCTGATAAGGCCGATTGTTACACTTGGATGGGAGACCGCCAGGAAATACCAGGTGCTGTAAGCTTTTGCCTTTTCTTCACTATTTATATAATATGCTGGCTTTTACGGAGGCTGATCTTTAAATAGCCCACTTTTTGGAGCAACCCTCGCTTACGGCCATACCGCGCTGAGAGCGCCCGATCTCGTCTGATCTCGGAAGCTAAGCCGCGTGGGGCCTGGTTAGTACTTGGATGGGAGACCTCCTGGTAATACCAGGTGCTGTAAGCTTTTGCCTTTTCTGCACTATTTATATAATATGCTGGCTTTTACGGAGGCTGATCTTTAAATAGCCCACTTTTTGGAGCAACCCTCGCTTACGGCCATACCGCGCTGAGAGCGCCCGATCTCGTCTGATCTCGGAAGCTAAGCCGCGTCGGGCCTGTTTAGTACTTGGATGGGAGACCGCCTGGGAATACCAGGTGCTGTAAGCTTTTGCCTTTTCTTCACTATTTATATAATATGCTGGCTTTTAGAAAGACGTGTTTTAGCGCTCTATTTATTACAATAATTTAAATGTATTATAGAGTTTTAAGTGTTTTACATGTTTTTTAGGCCATTTTATTACTCTTAACATTTTAAGTGTATGTGTCTTTCATAAATGGATGGTTGGCCTGTCATGTGACTAGACACATGACAGGAAGCAGGAAGTAGAACTGCATAAGAGAGCAGCATTACAAACAATGGACAGTCACCAAACTGTTGGATTGAGGAGTTGCTAATCTTAGAGCTCACCTTTCCATTCACCACCTGCAAATTTTGGATTAAACTTTCTGTTGATTGTACATGCACTGGTGGACACTCACGTTGGACTTATCAACACACTGGGATTCTTGGACTGTTTTAGGGTATGGACAAAAGAACTGTATTCTTTTAACAGAGTTTACCTAGTTTTATCGTGTTGTTTTAAAGTCTTTTATGTGAACCTTGTAAATACACCAAATCTATTTGAACCAATCTTCTTTTGTCTCATTCTTTTAACCACTAGTCATCTCTCACAGTTAAATCTGACCCCATTTTCGTCTTGTAACTCGGCTGATAAGGCCGATTGTTACACTTGGATGGGAGACCGCCAGGGAGTACCAGGTGCTGTAATCAGCCGAGTTACAAGACTAAAATGGGGTCAGATTTAACTGTGAGAGATGACTAGTGGTTAAAAGAAAGAGACATAAAAGAAGATTGGTTCAAATAGATTTCAGGTGCTGGAAGCTTTTGCCTTTTCTTCACTATTTATATAATATGCTGGTTTTTAGAAAGACGTGTTTTACCGCTCTATTTATTACAATCATTTAAATGTATTATAGAGTTTTAAGTGTTTTACATGTTTTTTAGGCCATTTTATTACTCTTAACATTTTAAGTGTATGTGTCTTTCATAAATGGATGGTTGGCCTGTCATGTGACTAGACACATGACAGGAAGCAGGAAGTAGAACTGCATAAGAGAGCAGCATTACAAACAATGGACAGTCACCAAACTGTTGGATTGAGGAGTTGCTAATCTTAGAGCTCACCTTTCCATTCACCACCTGCAAATTTTGGATTAAACTTTCTGTTGATTGTACATGCACTGGTGGACACTCACGTTGGACTTATCAACACACTGGGATTCTTGGACTGTTTTAGGGTATGGACAAAAGAACTGTATTCTTTTAACAGAGTTTACCTAGTTTTATCGTGTTGTTTTAAAGTCTTTTATGTGAACCTTGTAAATACACCAAATCTATTTGAACCAATCTTCTTTTGTCTCATTCTTTTAACCACTAGTCATCTCTCACAGTTAAATCTGACCCCATTTTCGTCTTGTAACTCGGCTGATAAGGCCGATTGTTACACTTGGATGGGAGACCGCCAGGGAGTACCAGGTGCTGTAATCAGCCGAGTTACAAGACTAAAATGGGGTCAGATTTAACTGTGAGAGATGACTAGTGGTTAAAAGAAAGAGACATAAAAGAAGATTGGTTCAAATAGATTTCAGGTGCTGTAAGCTTTTGCCTTTTCTTCACTATTTATATAATATGCTGGTTTTTAGAAAGACGTGTTTTACCGCTCTATTTATTACAATCATTTAAATGTATTATAGAGTTTTAAGTGTTTTACATGTTTTTTAGGCCATTTTATTACTCTTAACATTTTAAGTGTATGTGTCTTTCATAAATGGATGGTTGGCCTGTCATGTGACTAGACACATGACAGGAAGCAGGAAGTAGAACTGCATAAGAGAGCAGCATTCCAAACAACGGAGAGTCACCAAACTGTTGGATTGAGGAGTTGCTAATCTTAGAGCTCACCTTTCCATTCACCACCTGCAAACTTTGGATTAAACTTTCTGTGGATTGTACATGCACTGGTGGACACTCACGTTGGACTTATCAACACACTGGGATTCTTGGACTGTTTTAGGGTATGGACAAATGAACTGTATTCTTTTAACAGAGTTTGCCTAGTTTTATCGTGCTGTTTTAAAGTCTTTTATGTGAACCTTGTAAATACACAAAATCTATTTAAACCAATCTTCTTTTATGTCTCATTCTTTTAACCACTAGTCATCTCTCACAGTTAAATCTGACCCCACTTTAGACTTGTAACTCGGCTGATGAGGCCGATTGTTACACTTGGATTGGAGACCGCCAGGAAATACCAGGTGCTGTAAGCTTTTGCCTTTTCTTCACTATTTATATAATATGCTGGCTTTTACGGAGGCTGATCTTTAAATAGCCCACTTTTTGGAGCAATCCTCACTTACGGCCATACCGCGCTGAGAGCGCCCGATCTCGTCTGATCTCGGAAGCTAAGCCGCGTGGGGCCTGGTTAGTACTTGGATGGGAGACCTCCTGGTAATACCAGGTGCTGTAAGCTTTTGCCTTTTCTTCACTATTTATATAATATGCTGGCTTTTACGGAGGCTGATCTTTAAATAGCCCACTTTTTGGAGCAACCCTCGCTTACGGCCATACCGCGCTGAGAGCGCCCGATCTCGTCTGATCTCGGAAGCTAAGTCGCGTCGGGCCTGTTTAGTACTTGGATGGTAGACCGCCTGGGAATACCAGGTGCTGTAAGCTTTTGCCTTTTCTTCACTATTTATATAATATGCTGGCTTTTAGAAAGACGTGTTTTAGCGCTCTATTTATTACAATAATTTAAATGTATTATAGAGTTTTAAGTGTTTTACATGTTTTTTAGGCCATTTTATTACTCTTAACATTTTAAGTGTATGTGTCTTTCATAAATGGATGGTTGGCCTGTCATGTGACTAGACACATGACAGGAAGCAGGAAGTAGAACTGCATAAGAGAGCAGCATTACAAACAATGGACAGTCACCAAACTGTTGGATTGAGGAGTTGCTAATCTTAGAGCTCACCTTTCCATTCACCACCTGCAAATTTTGGATTAAACTTTCTGTTGATTGTACATGCACTGGTGGACACTCACGTTGGACTTATCAACACACTGGGATTCTTGGACTGTTTTAGGGTATGGACAAAAGAACTGTATTCTTTTAACAGAGTTTACCTAGTTTTATCGTGTTGTTTTAAAGTCTTTTATGTGAACCTTGTAAATACACCAAATCTATTTGAACCAATCTTCTTTTGTCTCATTCTTTTAACCACTAGTCATCTCTCACAGTTAAATCTGACCCCATTTTCGTCTTGTAACTCGGCTGATAAGGCCGATTGTTACACTTGGATGGGAGACCGCCAGGGAGTACCAGGTGCTGTAATCAGCCGAGTTACAAGACTAAAATGGGGTCAGATTTAACTGTGAGAGATGACTAGTGGTTAAAAGAAAGAGACATAAAAGAAGATTGGTTCAAATAGATTTCAGGTGCTGTAAGCTTTTGCCTTTTCTTCACTATTTATATAATATGCTGGTTTTTAGAAAGACGTGTTTTACCGCTCTATTTATTACAATCATTTAAATGTATTATAGAGTTTTAAGTGTTTTACATGTTTTTTAGGCCATTTTATTACTCTTAACATTTTAAGTGTATGTGTCTTTCATAAATGGATGGTTGGCCTGTCATGTGACTAGACACATGACAGGAAGCAGGAAGTAGAACTGCATAAGAGAGCAGCATTCCAAACAACGGACAGTCACCAAACTGTTGGATTGAGGAGTTGCTAATCTTAGAGCTCACCTTTCCATTCACCACCTGCAAACTTTGGATTAAACTTTCTGTGGATTGTACATGCACTGGTGGACACTCACATTGGACTTATCAACACACTGGGATTCTTGGACTGTTTTAGGGTATGGACATATGAACTGTATTCTTTTAACAGAGTTTACCTAGTTTTATCGTGTTGTTTTAAAGTCTTTTATGTGAACCTTGTAAATACACCAAATCTATTTAAACCAATCTTCTTTTATGTCTCATTCTTTTAACCACTAGTCATCTCTCACAGTTAAATCTGACCCCACTTTAGACTTGTAACTCGACTGATGAGGCCGATTGTTACACTTGGATTGGAGACCGCCAGGAAATACCAGGTGCTGTAAGCTTTTGCCTTTTCTTCACTATTTATATAATATGCTGGCTTTTACGGAGGCTGATCTTTAAATAGCCCACTTTTTGGAGCAATCCTCACTTACGGCCATACCGCGCTGAGAGCGCCCGATCTCGTCTGATCTCGGAAGCTAAGCCGCGTGGGGCCTGGTTAGTACTTGGATGGGAGACCTCCTGGTAATACCAGGTGCTGTAAGCTTTTGCCTTTTCTGCACTATTTATATAATATGCTGGCTTTTACGGAGGCTGATCTTTAAATAGCCCACTTTTTGGAGCAACCCTCGCTTACGGCCATACCGCGCTGAGAACGCCCGATCTCGTCTGATCTCGGAAGCTAAGTCGCGTCGGGCCTGTTTAGTACTTGGATGGTAGACCGCCTGGGAATACCAGGTGCTGTAAGCTTTTGCCTTTTCTTCACTATTTATATAATATGCTGGCTTTTAGAAAGACGTGTTTTAGCGCTCTATTTATTACAATAATTTAAATGTATTATAGAGTTTTAAGTGTTTTACATGTTTTTTAGGCCATTTTATTACTCTTAACATTTTAAGTGTATGTGTCTTTCATAAATGGATGGTTGGCCTGTCATGTGACTAGACACATGACAGGAAGCAGGAAGTAGAACTGCATAAGAGAGCAGCATTACAAACAATGGACAGTCACCAAACTGTTGGATTGAGGAGTTGCTAATCTTAGAGCTCACCTTTCCATTCACCACCTGCAAATTTTGGATTAAACTTTCTGTTGATTGTACATGCACTGGTGGACACTCACGTTGGACTTATCAACACACTGGGATTCTTGGACTGTTTTAGGGTATGGACAAAAGAACTGTATTCTTTTAACAGAGTTTACCTAGTTTTATCGAGTTGTTTTAAAGTCTTTTATGTGAACCTTGTAAATACACCAAATCTATTTGAACCAATCTTCTTTTGTCTCATTCTTTTATTCACTAGTCATCTCTCACAGTTAAATCTGACCCCATTTTCGTCTTGTAACTCGGCTGATAAGGCCGATTGTTACACTTGGATGGGAGACCGCCAGGGAGTACCAGGTGCTGTAATCAGCCGAGTTACAAGACTAAAATGGGGTCAGATTTAACTGTGAGAGATGACTAGTGGTTAAAAGAAAGAGACATAAAAGAAGATTGGTTCAAATAGATTTCAGGTGCTGTAAGCTTTTGCCTTTTCTTCACTATTTATATAATATGCTGGTTTTTAGAAAGACGTGTTTTACCGCTCTATTTATTACAATCATTTAAATGTATTATAGAGTTTTAAGTGTTTTACATGTTTTTTAGGCCGTTTTATTACTCTTAACATTTTAAGTGTATGTGTCTTTCATAAATGGATGGTTGGCCTGTCATGTGACTAGACACATGACAGGAAGCAGGAAGTAGAACTGCATAAGAGAGCAGCATTCCAAACAACGGACAGTCACCAAACTGTTGGATTGAGGAGTTGCTAATCTTAGAGCTCACCTTTCCATTCACCACCTGCAAACTTTGGATTAAACTTTCTGTGGATTGTACATGCACTGGTGGACACTCACATTGGACTTATCAACACACTGGGATTCTTGGACTGTTTTAGGGTATGGACATATGAACTGTATTCTTTTAACAGAGTTTACCTAGTTTTATCGTGTTGTTTTAAAGTCTTTTATGTGAACCTTGTAAATAAACCAAAACTATTTAAACCAATCTTCTTTTATGTCTCATTCTTTTAACCACTAGTCATCTCTCACAGTTAAATCTGACCCCACTTTAGACTTGTAACTCGGCTGATGAGGCCGATTGTTACACTTGGATTGGAGACCGCCAGGAAATACCAGGTGCTGTAAGCTTTTGCCTTTTCTTCACTATTTATATAATATGCTGGCTTTTACGGAGGCTGATCTTTAAATAGCCCACTTTTTGGAGCAATCCTCACTTACGGCCATACCGCGCTGAGAGCGCCCGATCTCGTCTGATCTCGGAAGCTAAGCCGCGTGGGGCCTGGTTAGTACTTGGATGGGAGACCTCCTGGTAATACCAGGTGCTGTAAGCTTTTGCCTTTTCTGCACTATTTATATAATATGCTGGCTTTTACGGAGGCTGATCTTTAAATAGCCCACTTTTTGGAGCAATCCTTGCTTACGGCCATACCGCGCTGAGAGCGCCCGATCTCGTCTGATCTCGGAAGCTAAGCCGCGTGGGGCCTGGTTAGTACTTGGATGGGAGACCTCCTGGGAATACCAGGTGCTGTAAGCTTTTGCCTTTTCTTCACTATTTATATAATATGCTGGCTTTTAGAAAGACGTGTTTTAGCGCTCTATTTATTACAATAATTTAAATGTATTATAGAGTTTTAAGTGTTTTACATGTTTTTTAGGCCATTTTATTACTCTTAACATTTTAAGTGTATGTGTCTTTCATAAATGGATGGTTGGCCTGTCATGTGACTAGACACATGACAGGAAGCAGGAAGTAGAACTGCATAAGAGAGCAGCATTACAAACAATGGACAGTCACCAAACTGTTGGATTGAGGAGTTGCTAATCTTAGAGCTCACCTTTCCATTCACCACCTGCAAATTTTGGATTAAACTTTCTGTTGATTGTACATGCACTGGTGGAGACTCACGTTGGACTTATCAACACACTGGGATTCTTGGACTGTTTTAGGGTATGGACAAAAGAACTGTATTCTTTTAACAGAGTTTACCTAGTTTTATCGTGTTGTTTTAAAGTCTTTTATGTGAACCTTGTAAATACACCAAATCTATTTGAACCAATCTTCTTTTGTCTCATTCTTTTAACCACTAGTCATCTCTCACAGTTAAATCTGACCCCATTTTCGTCTTGTAACTCGGCTGATAAGGCCGATTGTTACACTTGGATGGGAGACCGCCAGGGAGTACCAGGTGCTGTAATCAGCCGAGTTACAAGACTAAAATGGGGTCAGATTTAACTGTGAGAGATGACTAGTGGTTAAAAGAAAGAGACATAAAAGAAGATTGGTTCAAATAGATTTCAGGTGCTGTAAGCTTTTGCCTTTTCTTCACTATTTATATAATATGCTGGTTTTTAGAAAGACGTGTTTTACCGCTCTATTTATTACAATCATTTAAATGTATTATAGAGTTTTAAGTGTTTTACATGTTTTTTAGGCCATTTTATTACTCTTAACATTTTAAGTGTATGTGTCTTTCATAAATGGATGGTTGGCCTGTCATGTGACTAGACACATGACAGGAAGCAGGAAGTAGAACTGCATAAGAGAGCAGCATTCCAAACAACGGACAGTCACCAAACTGTTGGATTGAGGAGTTGCTAATCTTAGAGCTCACCTTTCCATTCACCACCTGCAAACTTTGGATTAAACTTTCTGTGGATTGTACATGCACTGGTGGACACTCACATTGGACTTATCAACACACTGGGATTCTTGGACTGTTTTAGGGTATGGACATATGAACTGTATTCTTTTAACAGAGTTTACCTAGTTTTATCGTGTTGTTTTAAAGTCTTTTATGTGAACCTTGTAAATACACCAAATCTATTTAAACCAATCTTCTTTTATGTCTCATTCTTTTAACCACTAGTCATCTCTCACAGTTAAATCTGACCCCACTTTAGACTTGTAACTCGACTGATGAGGCCGATTGTTACACTTGGATTGGAGACCGCCAGGAAATACCAGGTGCTGTAAGCTTTTGCCTTTTCTTCACTATTTATATAATATGCTGTCTTTTACGGAGGCTGATCTTTAAATAGCCCACTTTTTGGAGCAATCCTCACTTACGGCCATACCGCGCTGAGAGCGCCCGATCTCGTCTGATCTCGGAAGCTAAGCCGCGTGGGGCTTGGTTAGTACTTGGATGGGAGACCTCCTGGTAATACCAGGTGCTGTAAGCTTTTGCCTTTTCTGCACTATTTATATAATATGCTGGCTTTTACGGAGGCTGATCTTTAAATAGCCCACTTTTTGGAGCAACCCTCGCTTACGGCCATACCGCGCTGAGAACGCCCGATCTCGTCTGATCTCGGAAGCTAAGTCGCGTCGGGCCTGTTTAGTACTTGGATGGTAGACCGCCTGGGAATACCAGGTGCTGTAAGCTTTTGCCTTTTCTTCACTATTTATATAATATGCTGGCTTTTAGAAAGACGTGTTTTAGCGCTCTATTTATTACAATAATTTAAATGTATTATAGAGTTTTAAGTGTTTTACATGTTTTTTAGGCCATTTTATTACTCTTAACATTTTAAGTGTATGTGTCTTTCATAAATGGATGGTTGGCCTGTCATGTGACTAGACACATGACAGGAAGCAGGAAGTAGAACTGCATAAGAGAGCAGCATTACAAACAATGGACAGTCACCAAACTGTTGGATTGAGGAGTTGCTAATCTTAGAGCTCACCTTTCCATTCACCACCTGCAAATTTTGGATTAAACTTTCTGTTGATTGTACATGCACTGGTGGACACTCACGTTGGACTTATCAACACACTGGGATTCTTGGACTGTTTTAGGGTATGGACAAAAGAACTGTATTCTTTTAACAGAGTTTACCTAGTTTTATCGTGTTGTTTTAAAGTCTTTTATGTGAACCTTGTAAATACACCAAATCTATTTGAACCAATCTTCTTTTGTCTCATTCTTTTAACCACTAGTCATCTCTCACAGTTAAATCTGACCCCATTTTCGTCTTGTAACTCGGCTGATAAGGCCGATTGTTACACTTGGATGGGAGACCGCCAGGGAGTACCAGGTGCTGTAATCAGCCGAGTTACAAGACTAAAATGGGGTCAGATTTAACTGTGAGAGATGACTAGTGGTTAAAAGAAAGAGACATAAAAGAAGATTGGTTCAAATAGATTTCAGGTGCTGTAAGCTTTTGCCTTTTCTTCACTATTTATATAATATGCTGGTTTTTAGAAAGACGTGTTTTACCGCTCTATTTATTACAATCATTTAAATGTATTATAGAGTTTTAAGTGTTTTACATGTTTTTTAGGCCATTTTATTACTCTTAACATTTTAAGTGTATGTGTCTTTCATAAATGGATGGTTGGCCTGTCATGTGACTAGACACATGACAGGAAGCAGGAAGTAGAACTGCATAAGAGAGCAGCATTCCAAACAACGGACAGTCACCAAACTGTTGGATTGAGGAGTTGCTAATCTTAGAGCTCACCTTTCCATTCACCACCTGCAAACTTTGGATTAAACTTTCTGTGGATTGTACATGCACTGGTGGACACTCACATTGGACTTATCAACACACTGGGATTCTTGGACTGTTTTAGGGTATGGACATATGAACTGTATTCTTTTAACAGAGTTTACCTAGTTTTATCGTGTTGTTTTAAAGTCTTTTATGTGAACCTTGTAAATACACCAAATCTATTTAAACCAATCTTCTTTTATGTCTCATTCTTTTAACCACTAGTCATCTCTCACAGTTAAATCTGACCCCACTTTAGACTTGTAACTCGACTGATGAGGCCGATTGTTACACTTGGATTGGAGACCGCCAGGAAATACCAGGTGCTGTAAGCTTTTGCCTTTTCTTCACTATTTATATAATATGCTGGCTTTTACGGAGGCTGATCTTTAAATAGCCCACTTTTTGGAGCAATCCTCACTTACGGCCATACCGCGCTGAGAGCGCCCGATCTCGTCTGATCTCGGAAGCTAAGCCGCGTGGGGCCTGGTTAGTACTTGGATGGGAGACCTCCTGGTAATACCAGGTGCTGTAAGCTTTTGCCTTTTCTGCACTATTTATATAATATGCTGGCTTTTACGGAGGCTGATCTTTAAATAGCCCACTTTTTGGAGCAACCCTCGCTTACGGCCATACCGCGCTGAGAACGCCCGATCTCGTCTGATCTCGGAAGCTAAGTCGCGTCGGGCCTGTTTAGTACTTGGATGGTAGACCGCCTGGGAATACCAGGTGCTGTAAGCTTTTGCCTTTTCTTCACTATTTATATAATATGCTGGCTTTTAGAAAGACGTGTTTTAGCGCTCTATTTATTACAATAATTTAAATGTATTATAGAGTTTTAAGTGTTTTACATGTTTTTTAGGCCATTTTATTACTCTTAACATTTTAAGTGTATGTGTCTTTCATAAATGGATGGTTGGCCTGTCATGTGACTAGACACATGACAGGAAGCAGGAAGTAGAACTGCATAAGAGAGCAGCATTACAAACAATGGACAGTCACCAAACTGTTGGATTGAGGAGTTGCTAATCTTAGAGCTCACCTTTCCATTCACCACCTGCAAATTTTGGATTAAACTTTCTGTTGATTGTACATGCACTGGTGGACACTCACGTTGGACTTATCAACACACTGGGATTCTTGGACTGTTTTAGGGTATGGACAAAAGAACTGTATTCTTTTAACAGAGTTTACCTAGTTTTATCGAGTTGTTTTAAAGTCTTTTATGTGAACCTTGTAAATACACCAAATCTATTTGAACCAATCTTCTTTTGTCTCATTCTTTTATTCACTAGTCATCTCTCACAGTTAAATCTGACCCCATTTTCGTCTTGTAACTCGGCTGATAAGGCCGATTGTTACACTTGGATGGGAGACCGCCAGGGAGTACCAGGTGCTGTAATCAGCCGAGTTACAAGACTAAAATGGGGTCAGATTTAACTGTGAGAGATGACTAGTGGTTAAAAGAAAGAGACATAAAAGAAGATTGGTTCAAATAGATTTCAGGTGCTGTAAGCTTTTGCCTTTTCTTCACTATTTATATAATATGCTGGTTTTTAGAAAGACGTGTTTTACCGCTCTATTTATTACAATCATTTAAATGTATTATAGAGTTTTAAGTGTTTTACATGTTTTTTAGGCCGTTTTATTACTCTTAACATTTTAAGTGTATGTGTCTTTCATAAATGGATGGTTGGCCTGTCATGTGACTAGACACATGACAGGAAGCAGGAAGTAGAACTGCATAAGAGAGCAGCATTCCAAACAACGGACAGTCACCAAACTGTTGGATTGAGGAGTTGCTAATCTTAGAGCTCACCTTTCCATTCACCACCTGCAAACTTTGGATTAAACTTTCTGTGGATTGTACATGCACTGGTGGACACTCACATTGGACTTATCAACACACTGGGATTCTTGGACTGTTTTAGGGTATGGACATATGAACTGTATTCTTTTAACAGAGTTTACCTAGTTTTATCGTGTTGTTTTAAAGTCTTTTATGTGAACCTTGTAAATAAACCAAAACTATTTAAACCAATCTTCTTTTATGTCTCATTCTTTTAACCACTAGTCATCTCTCACAGTTAAATCTGACCCCACTTTAGACTTGTAACTCGGCTGATGAGGCCGATTGTTACACTTGGATTGGAGACCGCCAGGAAATACCAGGTGCTGTAAGCTTTTGCCTTTTCTTCACTATTTATATAATATGCTGGCTTTTACGGAGGCTGATCTTTAAATAGCCCACTTTTTGGAGCAATCCTCACTTACGGCCATACCGCGCTGAGAGCGCCCGATCTCGTCTGATCTCGGAAGCTAAGCCGCGTGGGGCCTGGTTAGTACTTGGATGGGAGACCTCCTGGTAATACCAGGTGCTGTAAGCTTTTGCCTTTTCTGCACTATTTATATAATATGCTGGCTTTTACGGAGGCTGATCTTTAAATAGCCCACTTTTTGGAGCAACCCTCGCTTACGGCCATACCGCGCTGAGAGCGCCCGATCTCGTCTGATCTCGGAAGCTAAGCCGCGTCGGGCCTGTTTAGTACTTGGATGGGAGACCGCCTGGGAATACCAGGTGCTGTAAGCTTTTGCCTTTTCTTCACTATTTATATAATATGCTGGCTTTTAGAAAGACGTGTTTTAGCGCTCTATTTATTACAATAATTTAAATGTATTATAGAGTTTTAAGTGTTTTACATGTTTTTTAGGCCATTTTATTACTCTTAACATTTTAAGTGTATGTGTCTTTCATAAATGGATGGTTGGCCTGTCATGTGACTAGACACATGACAGGAAGCAGGAAGTAGAACTGCAAAAGAGAGCAGCATTACAAACAATGGACAGTCACCAAACTGTTGGATTGAGGAGTTGCTAATCTTAGAGCTCACCTTTCCATTCACCACCTGCAAATTTTGGATTAAACTTTCTGTTGATTGTACATGCACTGGTGGACACTCACGTTGGACTTATCAACACACTGGGATTCTTGGACTGTTTTAGGGTATGGACAAAAGAACTGTATTCTTTTAACAGAGTTTACCTAGTTTTATCGTGTTGTTTTAAAGTCTTTTATGTGAACCTTGTAAATACACCAAATCTATTTGAACCAATCTTCTTTTGTCTCATTCTTTTAACCACTAGTCATCTCTCACAGTTAAATCTGACCCCATTTTCGTCTTGTAACTCGGCTGATAAGGCCGATTGTTACACTTGGATGGGAGACCGCCAGGGAGTACCAGGTGCTGTAATCAGCCGAGTTACAAGACTAAAATGGGGTCAGATTTAACTGTGAGAGATGACTAGTGGTTAAAAGAAAGAGACATAAAAGAAGATTGGTTCAAATAGATTTCAGGTGCTGGAAGCTTTTGCCTTTTCTTCACTATTTATATAATATGCTGGTTTTTAGAAAGACGTGTTTTACCGCTCTATTTATTACAATCATTTAAATGTATTATAGAGTTTTAAGTGTTTTACATGTTTTTTAGGCCGTTTTATTACTCTTAACATTTTAAGTGTATGTGTCTTTCATAAATGGATGGTTGGCCTGTCATGTGACTAGACACATGACAGGAAGCAGGAAGTAGAACTGCATAAGAGAGCAGCATTCCAAACAACGGACAGTCACCAAACTGTTGGATTGAGGAGTTGCTAATCTTAGAGCTCACCTTTCCATTCACCACCTGCAAACTTTGGATTAAACTTTCTGTGGATTGTACATGCACTGGTGGACACTCACATTGGACTTATCAACACACTGGGATTCTTGGACTGTTTTAGGGTATGGACATATGAACTGTATTCTTTTAACAGAGTTTACCTAGTTTTATCATGTTGTTTTAAAGTCTTTTATGTGAACCTTGTAAATACACCAAATCTATTTAAACCAATCTTCTTTTATGTCTCATTCTTTTAACCACTAGTCATCTCTCACAGTTAAATCTGACCCCATTTTAGTCTTGTAACTCGGCTGATAAGGCCGATTGTTACACTTGGATGGGAGACCGCCAGGAAATACCAGGTGCTGTAAGCTTTTGCCTTTTCTTCACTATTTATATAATATGCTGGCTTTTACGGAGGCTGATCTTTAAATAGCCCACTTTTTGGAGCAACCCTCGCTTACGGCCATACCGCGCTGAGAGCGCCCGATCTCGTCTGATCTCGGAAGCTAAGCAGCGTCGGGCCTGGTTAGTACTTGGATGGGAGACCACCTGGGAATACCAGGTGCTGTAAGCTTTTGCCTTTTCTTCACTATTTATATAATATGCTGGTTTTTAGAAAGACGTGTTTTACCGCTCTATTTATTACAATCATTTAAATGTATTATAGAGTTTTAAGTGTTTTACATGTTTTTTAGGCCATTTTATTACTCTTAACATTTTAAGTGTATGTGTCTTTCATAAATGGATGGTTGGCCTGTCATGTGACTAGACACATGACAGGAAGCAGGAAGTAGAACTGCATAAGAGAGCAGCATTCCAAACAACGGAGAGTCACCAAACTGTTGGATTGAGGAGTTGCTAATCTTAGAGCTCACCTTTCCATTCACCACCTGCAAACTTTGGATTAAACTTTCTGTGGATTGTACATGCACTGGTGGACACTCACGTTGGACTTATCAACACACTGGGATTCTTGGACTGTTTTAGGGTATGGACAAATGAACTGTATTCTTTTAACAGAGTTTACCTAGTTTTATCGTGTTGTTTTAAAGTCTTTTATGTGAACCTTGTAAATACACCAAATCTATTTAAACCAATCTTCTTTTATGTCTCATTCTTTTAACCACTAGTCATCTCTCACAGTTAAATCTAACCCCATTTTAGTCTTGTAACTCGGCTGATAAGGCCGATTGTTACACTTGGATGGGAGACCGCCAGGGAGTACCAGGTGCTGTAATCAGCCGAGTTACAAGACTAAAATGGGGTCAGATTTAACTGTGAGAGATGACTAGTGGTTAACAGAAAGAGACATAAAAGAAGATTGGTTCAAATAGATTTCAGGTGCTGTAAGCTTTTGCCTTTTCTTCACTATTTATATAATATGCTGGTTTTTAGAAAGACGTGTTTTACCGCTCTATTTATTACAATCATTTAAATGTATTATAGAGTTTTAAGTGTTTTACATGTTTTTTAGGCCATTTTATTACTCTTAACATTTTAAGTGTATGTGTCGTTCATAAATGGATGGTTGGCCTGTCATGTGACTAGACACATGACAGGAAGCAGGAAGTAGAACTGCATAAGAGAGCAGCATTCCAAACAACGGACAGTCACCAAACTGTTGGATTGAGGAGTTGCTAATCTTAGAGCTCAACTTTCCATTCACCACCTGCAAACTTTGGATTAAACTTTCTGTGGATTGTACATGCACTGGTGGACACTCACGTTGGACTTATCAACACACTGGGATTCTTGGACTGTTTTAGGGTATGGACAAATGAACTGTATTCTTTTAACAGAGTTTGCCTAGTTTTATCGTGTTGTTTTAAAGTCTTTTATGTGAACCTTGTAAATACACAAAATCTATTTAAACCAATCTTCTTTTATGTCTCATTCTTTTAACCACTAGTCATCTCTCACAGTTAAATCTGACCCCATTTTAGTCTTGTAACTCGGCTGATAAGGCCGATTGTTACACTTGGATGGGAGACCGCCAGGAAATACCAGGTGCTGTAAGCTTTTGCCTTTTCTTCACTATTTATATAATATGCTGGCTTTTACGGAGGCTGATCTTTAAATAGCCCACTTTTTGGAGCAACCCTCGCTTACGGCCATACCGTGCTGATAGCGCCTGATCTCGTCTGATCTCGGAAGCTAAGCAGTGTCGGGCCTGGTTAGTACTTGGATGGGAGACCGCCAGGAAATACCAGGTGCTGTAAGCTTTTGCCTTTTCTTCACTATTTATATAATATGCTGGCTTTTACGGAGGCTGATCTTTAAATAGCCCACTTTTTGGAGCAATCCTTGCTTACGGCCATACCGCGCTGAGAGCGCCCGATCTCGTCTGATCTCGGAAGCTAAGCCGCGTGGGGCCTGGTTAGTACTTGGATGGGAGACCTCCTGGGAATACCAGGTGCTGTAAGCTTTTGCCTTTTCTTCACTATTTATATAATATGCTGGCTTTTAGAAAGACGTGTTTTAGCGCTCTATTTATTACAATAATTTAAATGTATTATAGAGTTTTAAGTGTTTTACATGTTTTTTAGGCCATTTTATTACTCTTAACATTTTAAGTGTATGTGTCTTTCATAAATGGATGGTTGGCCTGTCATGTGACTAGACACATGACAGGAAGCAGGAAGTAGAACTGCATAAGAGAGCAGCATTACAAACAATGGACAGTCACCAAACTGTTGGATTGAGGAGTTGCTAATCTTAGAGCTCACCTTTCCATTCACCACCTGCAAATTTTGGATTAAACTTTCTGTTGATTGTACATGCACTGGTGGACACTCACGTTGGACTTATCAACACACTGGGATTCTTGGACTGTTTTAGGGTATGGACAAAAGAACTGTATTCTTTTAACAGAGTTTACCTAGTTTTATCGTGTTGTTTTAAAGTCTTTTATGTGAACCTTGTAAATACACCAAATCTATTTAAACCAATCTTCTTTTATGTCTCATTCTTTTAACCACTAGTCATCTCTCACAGTTAAATCTGACCCCATTTTAGTCTTGTAACTCGGCTGATAAGGCCGATTGTTACACTTGGATGGGAGACCGCCAGGGAGTACCAGGTGCTGTAATCAGCCGAGTTACAAGACTAAAATGGGGTCAGATTTAACTGTGAGAGATGACTAGTGGTTAAAAGAAAGAGACATAAAAGAAGATTGGTTCAAATAGATTTCAGGTGCTGTAAGCTTTTGCCTTTTCTTCACTATTTATATAATATGCTGGTTTTTAGAAAGACGTGTTTTACCGCTCTATTTATTACAATCATTTAAATGTATTATAGAGTTTTAAGTGTTTTACATGTTTTTTAGGCCATTTTATTACTCTTAACATTTTAAGTGTATGTGTCTTTCATAAATGGATGGTTGGCCTGTCATGTGACTAGACACATGACAGGAAGCAGGAAGTAGAACTGCATAAGAGAGCAGCATTCCAAACAACGGACAGTCACCAAACTGTTGGATTGAGGAGTTGCTAATCTTAGAGCTCACCTTTCCATTCACCACCTGCAAACTTTGGATTAAACTTTCTGTGGATTGTACATGCACTGGTGGACACTCACGTTGGACTTATCAACACACTGGGATTCTTGGACTGTTTTAGGGTATGGACAAATGAACTGTATTCTTTTAACAGAGTTTGCCTAGTTTTATCGTGTTGTTTTAAAGTCTTTTATGTGAACCTTGTAAATACACAAAATCTATTTAAACCAATCTTCTTTTATGTCTCATTCTTTTAACCACTAGTCATCTCTCACAGTTAAGTCTGACCCCATTTTAGTCTTGTAACTCGGCTGATAAGGCCGATTGTTACACTTGGATGGGAGACCGCCAGGAAATACCAGGTGCTGTAAGCTTTTGCCTTTTCTTCACTATTTATATAATATGCTGGCTTTTACGGAGGCTGATCTTTAAATAGCCCACTTTTTGGAGCAATCCTCGCTTACGGCCATACCGTGCTGAGAGCGCCCGATCTCGTCTGATCTCGGGAGCTAAGCCGCGTGGGGCCTGGTTAGTACTTGGATGGGAGACCTCCTGGGAATACCAGGTGCTGTAAGCTTTTGCCTTTTCTTCACTATTTATATAATATGCTGGCTTTTAGAAAGACGTGTTTTAGCGCTCTATTTATTACAATAATTTAAATGTATTATAGAGTTTTAAGTGTTTTACATGTTTTTTAGGCCATTTTATTACTCTTAACATTTTAAGTGTATGTGTCTTTCATAAATGGATGGTTGGCCTGTCATGTGACTAGACACATGACAGGAAGCAGGAAGTAGAACTGCATAAGAGAGCAGCATTCCAAACAACGGACAGTCACCAAACTGTTGGATTGAGGAGTTGCTAATCTTAGAGCTCACCTTTCCATTCACCACCTGCAAACTTTGGATTAAACTTTCTGTGGATTGTACATGCACTGGTGGACACTCACGTTGGACTTATCAACACACTGGGATTCTTGGACTGTTTTAGGGTATGGACAAATGAACTGTATTCTTTTAACAGAGTTTGCCTAGTTTTATCGTGTTGTTTTAAAGTCTTTTATGTGAACCTTGTAAATACACAAAATCTATTTAAACCAATCTTCTTTTATGTCTCATTCTTTTAACCACTAGTCATCTCTCACAGTTAAGTCTGACCCCATTTTAGTCTTGTAACTCGGCTGATAAGGCCGATTGTTACACTTGGATGGGAGACCGCCAGGAAATACCAGGTGCTGTAAGCTTTTGCCTTTTCTTCACTATTTATATAATATGCTGGCTTTTACGGAGGCTGATCTTTAAATAGCCCACTTTTTGGAGCAATCCTCGCTTACGGCCATACCGTGCTGAGAGCGCCCGATCTCGTCTGATCTCGGGAGCTAAGCCGCGTGGGGCCTGGTTAGTACTTGGATGGGAGACCTCCTGGGAATACCAGGTGCTGTAAGCTTTTGCCTTTTCTTCACTATTTATATAATATGCTGGCTTTTAGAAAGACGTGTTTTAGCGCTCTATTTATTACAATAATTTAAATGTATTATAGAGTTTTAAGTGTTTTACATGTTTTTTAGGCCATTTTATTACTCTTAACATTTTAAGTGTATGTGTCTTTCATAAATGGATGGTTGGCCTGTCATGTGACTAGACACATGACAGGAAGCAGGAAGTAGAACTGCATAAGAGAGCAGCATTACAAACAATGGACAGTCACCAAACTGTTGGATTGAGGAGTTGCTAATCTTAGAGCTCACCTTTCCATTCACCACCTGCAAATTTTGGATTAAACTTTCTGTTGATTGTACATGCACTGGTGGACACTCACGTTGGACTTATCAACACACTGGGATTCTTGGACTGTTTTAGGGTATGGACAAAAGAACTGTATTCTTTTAACAGAGTTTACCTAGTTTTATCGTGTTGTTTTAAAGTCTTTTATGTGAACCTTGTAAATACACCAAATCTATTTGAACCAATCTTCTTTTGTCTCATTCTTTTAACCACTAGTCATCTCTCACAGTTAAATCTGACCCCATTTTCGTCTTGTAACTCGGCTGATAAGGCCGATTGTTACACTTGGATGGGAGACCGCCAGGGAGTACCAGGTGCTGTAATCAGCCGAGTTACAAGACTAAAATGGGGTCAGATTTAACTGTGAGAGATGACTAGTGGTTAAAAGAAAGAGACATAAAAGAAGATTGGTTCAAATAGATTTCAGGTGCTGTAAGCTTTTGCCTTTTCTTCACTATTTATATAATATGCTGGTTTTTAGAAAGACGTGTTTTACCGCTCTATTTATTACAATCATTTAAATGTATTATAGAGTTTTAAGTGTTTTAAAAGTTTTTTAGGCCATTTTATTACTCTTAACATTTTAAGTGTATGTGTCTTTCATAAATGGATGGTTGGCCTGTCATGTGACTAGACACATGACAGGAAGCAGGAAGTAGAACTGCATAAGAGAGCAGCATTCCAAACAACGGACAGTCACCAAACTGTTGGATTGAGGAGTTGCTAATCTTAGAGCTCACCTTTCCATTCACCACCTGCAAACTTTGGATTAAACTTTCTGTGGATTGTACATGCACTGGTGGACACTCACGTTGGACTTATCAACACACTGGGATTCTTGGACTGTTTTAGGGTATGGACAAATGAACTGTATTCTTTTAACAGAGTTTACCTAGTTTTATCGTGTTGTTTTAAAGTTTTTTATGTGAACCTTGTAAATACACCAAATCTATTTAAACCAATCTTCTTTTATGTCTCATTCTTTTAACCACTAGTCATCTCTCACAGTTAAATCTGACCCCATTTTAGTCTTGTAACTCGGCTGATAAGGCCGATTGTTACACTTGGATGGGAGACCGCCAGGGAGTACCAGGTGCTGTAATCAGCCGAGTTACAAGACTAAAATGGGGTCAGATTTAACTGTGAGAGATGACTAGTGGTTAAAAGAAAGAGACATAAAAGAAGATTGGTTCAAATAGATTTCAGGTGCTGTAAGCTTTTGCCTTTTCTTCACTATTTATATAATATGCTGGTTTTTAGAAAGACGTGTTTTACCGCTCTATTTATTACAATCATTTAAATGTATTATAGAGTTTTAAGTGTTTTACATGTTTTTTAGGCCATTTTATTACTCTTAACATTTTAAGTGTATGTGTCTTTCATAAATGGATGGTTGGCCTGTCATGTGACTAGACACATGACAGGAAGCAGGAAGTAGAACTGCATAAGAGAGCAGCATTCCAAACAACGGACAGTCACCAAACTGTTGGATTGAGGAGTTGCTAATCTTAGAGCTCACCTTTCCATTCACCACCTGCAAACTTTGGATTAAACTTTCTGTGGATTGTACATGCACTGGTGGACACTCACGTTGGACTTATCAACACACTGGGATTCTTGGACTGTTTTAGGGTATGGACAAATGAACTGTATTCTTTTAACAGAGTTTGCCTAGTTTTATCGTGTTGTTTTAAAGTCTTTTATGTGAACCTTGTAAATACACAAAATCTATTTAAACCAATCTTCTTTTATGTCTCATTCTTTTAACCACTAGTCATCTCTCACAGTTAAATCTGACCCCACTTTAGACTTGTAACTCGGCTGATGAGGCCGATTGTTACACTTGGATTGGAGACCGCCAGGAAATACCAGGTGCTGTAAGCTTTTGCCTTTTCTTCACTATTTATATAATATGCTGGCTTTTACGGAGGCTGATCTTTAAATAGCCCACTTTTTGGAGCAATCCTCACTTACGGCCATACCGCGCTGAGAGCGCCCGATCTCGTCTGATCTCGGAAGCTAAGCCGCGTGGGGCCTGGTTAGTACTTGGATGGGAGACCTCCTGGTAATACCAGGTGCTGTAAGCTTTTGCCTTTTCTGCACTATTTATATAATATGCTGGCTTTTACGGAGGCTGATCTTTAAATAGCCCACTTTTTGGAGCAACCCTCGCTTACGGCCATACCGCGCTGAGAGCGCCCGATCTCGTCTGATCTCGGAAGCTAAGCCGCGTCGGGCCTGTTTAGTACTTGGATGGGAGACCGCCTGGGAATACCAGGTGCTGTAAGCTTTTGCCTTTTCTTCACTATTTATATAATATGCTGGCTTTTAGAAAGACGTGTTTTAGCGCTCTATTTATTACAATAATTTAAATGTATTATAGAGTTTTAAGTGTTTTACATGTTTTTTAGGCCATTTTATTACTCTTAACATTTTAAGTGTATGTGTCTTTCATAAATGGATGGTTGGCCTGTCATGTGACTAGACACATGACAGGAAGCAGGAAGTAGAACTGCATAAGAGAGCAGCATTACAAACAATGGACAGTCACCAAACTGTTGGATTGAGGAGTTGCTAATCTTAGAGCTCACCTTTCCATTCACCACCTGCAAATTTTGGATTAAACTTTCTGTTGATTGTACATGCACTGGTGGACACTCACGTTGGACTTATCAACACACTGGGATTCTTGGACTGTTTTAGGGTATGGACAAAAGAACTGTATTCTTTTAACAGAGTTTACCTAGTTTTATCGTGTTGTTTTAAAGTCTTTTATGTGAACCTTGTAAATACACCAAATCTATTTGAACCAATCTTCTTTTGTCTCATTCTTTTAACCACTAGTCATCTCTCACAGTTAAATCTGACCCCATTTTCGTCTTGTAACTCGGCTGATAAGGCCGATTGTTACACTTGGATGGGAGACCGCCAGGGAGTACCAGGTGCTGTAATCAGCCGAGTTACAAGACTAAAATGGGGTCAGATTTAACTGTGAGAGATGACTAGTGGTTAAAAGAAAGAGACATAAAAGAAGATTGGTTCAAATAGATTTCAGGTGCTGTAAGCTTTTGCCTTTTCTTCACTATTTATATAATATGCTGGTTTTTAGAAAGACGTGTTTTACCGCTCTATTTATTACAATCATTTAAATGTATTATAGAGTTTTAAGTGTTTTACATGTTTTTTAGGCCGTTTTATTACTCTTAACATTTTAAGTGTATGTGTCTTTCATAAATGGATGGTTGGCCTGTCATGTGACTAGACACATGACAGGAAGCAGGAAGTAGAACTGCATAAGAGAGCAGCATTCCAAACAACGGACAGTCACCAAACTGTTGGATTGAGGAGTTGCTAATCTTAGAGCTCACCTTTCCATTCACCACCTGCAAACTTTGGATTAAACTTTTTGTGGATTGTACATGCACTGGTGGACACTCACATTGGACTTATCAACACACTGGGATTCTTGGACTGTTTTAGGGTATGGACATATGAACTGTATTCTTTTAACAGAGTTTACCTAGTTTTATCGTGTTGTTTTAAAGTCTTTTATGTGAACCTTGTAAATACACCAAATCTATTTAAACCAATCTTCTTTTATGTCTCATTCTTTTAACCACTAGTCATCTCTCACAGTTAAATCTGACCCCATTTTAGTCTTGTAACTCGGCTGATAAGGCCGATTGTTACACTTGGATGGGAGACCGCCAGGGAGTACCAGGTGCTGTAATCAGCCGAGTTACAAGACTAAAATGGGGTCAGATTTAACTGTGAGAGATGACTAGTGGTTAAAAGAAAGAGACATAAAAGAAGATTGGTTCAAATAGATTTCAGGTGCTGTAAGCTTTTGCCTTTTCTTCACTATTTATATAATATGCTGGTTTTTAGAAAGACGTGTTTTACCGCTCTATTTATTACAATCATTTAAATGTATTATAGAGTTTTAAGTGTTTTACATGTTTTTTAGGCCATTTTATTACTCTTAACATTTTAAGTGTATGTGTCTTTCATAAATGGATGGTTGGCCTGTCATGTGACTAGACACATGACAGGAAGCAGGAAGTAGAACTGCATAAGAGAGCAGCATTCCAAACAACGGACAGTCACCAAACTGTTGGATTGAGGAGTTGCTAATCTTAGAGCTCACCTTTCCATTCACCACCTGCAAACTTTGGATTAAACTTTCTGTGGATTGTACATGCACTGGTGGACACTCACGTTGGACTTATCAACACACTGGGATTCTTGGACTGTTTTAGGGTATGGACAAATGAACTGTATTCTTTTAACAGAGTTTGCCTAGTTTTATCGTGTTGTTTTAAAGTCTTTTATGTGAACCTTGTAAATACACAAAATCTATTTAAACCAATCTTCTTTTATGTCTCATTCTTTTAACCACTAGTCATCTCTCACAGTTAAGTCTGACCCCATTTTAGTCTTGTAACTCGGCTGATAAGGCCGATTGTTACACTTGGATGGGAGACCGCCAGGAAATACCAGGTGCTGTAAGCTTTTGCCTTTTCTTCACTATTTATATAATATGCTGGCTTTTACGGAGGCTGATCTTTAAATAGCCCACTTTTTGGAGCAATCCTCGCTTACGGCCATACCGTGCTGAGAGCGCCCGATCTCGTCTGATCTCGGGAGCTAAGCCGCGTGGGGCCTGGTTAGTACTTGGATGGGAGACCTCCTGGGAATACCAGGTGCTGTAAGCTTTTGCCTTTTCTTCACTATTTATATAATATGCTGGCTTTTAGAAAGACGTGTTTTAGCGCTCTATTTATTACAATAATTTAAATGTATTATAGAGTTTTAAGTGTTTTACATGTTTTTTAGGCCATTTTATTACTCTTAACATTTTAAGTGTATGTGTCTTTCATAAATGGATGGTTGGCCTGTCATGTGACTAGACACATGACAGGAAGCAGGAAGTAGAACTGCATAAGAGAGCAGCATTACAAACAATGGACAGTCACCAAACTGTTGGATTGAGGAGTTGCTAATCTTAGAGCTCACCTTTCCATTCACCACCTGCAAATTTTGGATTAAACTTTCTGTTGATTGTACATGCACTGGTGGACACTCACGTTGGACTTATCAACACACTGGGATTCTTGGACTGTTTTAGGGTATGGACAAAAGAACTGTATTCTTTTAACAGAGTTTACCTAGTTTTATCGTGTTGTTTTAAAGTCTTTTATGTGAACCTTGTAAATACACCAAATCTATTTGAACCAATCTTCTTTTGTCTCATTCTTTTAACCACTAGTCATCTCTCACAGTTAAATCTGACCCCATTTTCGTCTTGTAACTCGGCTGATAAGGCCGATTGTTACACTTGGATGGGAGACCGCCAGGGAGTACCAGGTGCTGTAATCAGCCGAGTTACAAGACTAAAATGGGGTCAGATTTAACTGTGAGAGATGACTAGTGGTTAAAAGAAAGAGACATAAAAGAAGATTGGTTCAAATAGATTTCAGGTGCTGTAAGCTTTTGCCTTTTCTTCACTATTTATATAATATGCTGGCTTTTAGAAAGACGTGTTTTAGCGCTCTATTTATTACAATAATTTAAATGTATTATAGAGTTTTAAGTGTTTTACATGTTTTTTAGGCCATTTTATTACTCTTAACATTTTAAGTGTATGTGTCTTTCATAAATGGATGGTTGGCCTGTCATGTGACTAGACACATGACAGGAAGCAGGAAGTAGAACTGCATAAGAGAGCAGCATTACAAACAATGGACAGTCACCAAACTGTTGGATTGAGGAGTTGCTAATCTTAGAGCTCACCTTTCCATTCACCACCTGCAAATTTTGGATTAAACTTTCTGTTGATTGTACATGCACTGGTGGACACTCACGTTGGACTTATCAACACACTGGGATTCTTGGACTGTTTTAGGGTATGGACAAAAGAACTGTATTCTTTTAACAGAGTTTACCTAGTTTTATCGTGTTGTTTTAAAGTCTTTTATGTGAACCTTGTAAATACACCAAATCTATTTGAACCAATCTTCTTTTGTCTCATTCTTTTAACCACTAGTCATCTCTCACAGTTAAATCTGACCCCATTTTCGTCTTGTAACTCGGCTGATAAGGCCGATTGTTACACTTGGATGGGAGACCGCCAGGGAGTACCAGGTGCTGTAATCAGCCGAGTTACAAGACTAAAATGGGGTCAGATTTAACTGTGAGAGATGACTAGTGGTTAAAAGAAAGAGACATAAAAGAAGATTGGTTCAAATAGATTTCAGGTGCTGTAAGCTTTTGCCTTTTCTTCACTATTTATATAATATGCTGGTTTTTAGAAAGACGTGTTTTACCGCTCTATTTATTACAATCATTTAAATGTATTATAGAGTTTTAAGTGTTTTAAATGTTTTTTAGGCCATTTTATTACTCTTAACATTTTAAGTGTATGTGTCTTTCATAAATGGATGGTTGGCCTGTCATGTGACTAGACACATGACAGGAAGCAGGAAGTAGAACTGCATAAGAGAGCAGCATTCCAAACAACGGACAGTCACCAAACTGTTGGATTGAGGAGTTGCTAATCTTAGAGCTCACCTTTCCATTCACCACCTGCAAACTTTGGATTAAACTTTCTGTGGATTGTACATGCACTGGTGGACACTCACGTTGGACTTATCAACACACTGGGATTCTTGGACTGTTTTAGGGTATGGACAAATGAACTGTATTCTTTTAACAGAGTTTACCTAGTTTTATCGTGTTGTTTTAAAGTTTTTTATGTGAACCTTGTAAATACACCAAATCTATTTAAACCAATCTTCTTTTATGTCTCATTCTTTTAACCACTAGTCATCTCTCACAGTTAAATCTGACCCCATTTTAGTCTTGTAACTCGGCTGATAAGGCCGATTGTTACACTTTGATGGGAGACCGCCAGGGAGTACCAGGTGCTGTAATCAGCCGAGTTACAAGACTAAAATGGGGTCAGATTTAACTGTGAGAGATGACTAGTGGTTAAAAGAAAGAGACATAAAATAAGATTGGTTCAAATAGATTTCAGGTGCTGTAAGCTTTTGCCTTTTCTTCACTATTTATATAATATGCTGGTTTTTAGAAAGACGTGTTTTACCGCTCTATTTATTACAATCATTTAAATGTATTATAGAGTTTTAAGTGTTTTACATGTTTTTTAGGCCATTTTATTACTCTTAACATTTTAAGTGTATGTGTCTTTCATAAATGGATGGTTGGCCTGTCATGTGACTAGACACATGACAGGAAGCAGGAAGTAGAACTGCATAAGAGAGCAGCATTCCAAACAACGGACAGTCACCAAACTGTTGGATTGAGGAGTTGCTAATCTTAGAGCTCACCTTTCCATTCACCACCTGCAAACTTTGGATTAAACTTTCTGTGGATTGTACATGCACTGGTGGACACTCACGTTGGACTTATCAACACACTGGGATTCTTGGACTGTTTTAGGGTATGGACAAATGAACTGTATTCTTTTAACAGAGTTTGCCTAGTTTTATCGTGTTGTTTTAAAGTCTTTTATGTGAACCTTGTAAATACACAAAATCTATTTAAACCAATCTTCTTTTATGTCTCATTCTTTTAACCACTAGTCATCTCTCACAGTTAAATCTGACCCCACTTTAGACTTGTAACTCGGCTGATGAGGCCGATTGTTACACTTGGATTGGAGACCGCCAGGAAATACCAGGTGCTGTAAGCTTTTGCCTTTTCTTCACTATTTATATAATATGCTGGCTTTTACGGAGGCTGATCTTTAAATAGCCCACTTTTTGGAGCAATCCTCACTTACGGCCATACCGCGCTGAGAGCGCCCGATCTCGTCTGATCTCGGAAGCTAAGCCGCGTGGGGCCTGGTTAGTACTTGGATGGGAGACCTCCTGGTAATACCAGGTGCTGTAAGCTTTTGCCTTTTCTGCACTATTTATATAATATGCTGGCTTTTACGGAGGCTGATCTTTAAATAGCCCACTTTTTGGAGCAACCCTCGCTTACGGCCATACCGCGCTGAGAGCGCCCGATCTCGTCTGATCTCGGAAGCTAAGCCGCGTCGGGCCTGTTTAGTACTTGGATGGGAGACCGCCTGGGAATACCAGGTGCTGTAAGCTTTTGCCTTTTCTTCACTATTTATATAATATGCTGGCTTTTAGAAAGACGTGTTTTAGCGCTCTATTTATTACAATAATTTAAATGTATTATAGAGTTTTAAGTGTTTTACATGTTTTTTAGGCCATTTTATTACTCTTAACATTTTAAGTGTATGTGTCTTTCATAAATGGATGGTTGGCCTGTCATGTGACTAGACACATGACAGGAAGCAGGAAGTAGAACTGCATAAGAGAGCAGCATTACAAACAATGGACAGTCACCAAACTGTTGGATTGAGGAGTTGCTAATCTTAGAGCTCACCTTTCCATTCACCACCTGCAAATTTTGGATTAAACTTTCTGTTGATTGTACATGCACTGGTGGACACTCACGTTGGACTTATCAACACACTGGGATTCTTGGACTGTTTTAGGGTATGGACAAAAGAACTGTATTCTTTTAACAGAGTTTACCTAGTTTTATCGTGTTGTTTTAAAGTCTTTTATGTGAACCTTGTAAATACACCAAATCTATTTGAACCAATCTTCTTTTGTCTCATTCTTTTAACCACTAGTCATCTCTCACAGTTAAATCTGACCCCATTTTCGTCTTGTAACTCGGCTGATAAGGCCGATTGTTACACTTGGATGGGAGACCGCCAGGGAGTACCAGGTGCTGTAATCAGCCGAGTTACAAGACTAAAATGGGGTCAGATTTAACTGTGAGAGATGACTAGTGGTTAAAAGAAAGAGACATAAAAGAAGATTGGTTCAAATAGATTTCAGGTGCTGGAAGCTTTTGCCTTTTCTTCACTATTTATATAATATGCTGGTTTTTAGAAAGACGTGTTTTACCGCTCTATTTATTACAATCATTTAAATGTATTATAGAGTTTTAAGTGTTTTACATGTTTTTTAGGCCGTTTTATTACTCTTAACATTTTAAGTGTATGTGTCTTTCATAAATGGATGGTTGGCCTGTCATGTGACTAGACACATGACAGGAAGCAGGAAGTAGAACTGCATAAGAGAGCAGCATTCCAAACAACGGACAGTCACCAAACTGTTGGATTGAGGAGTTGCTAATCTTAGAGCTCACCTTTCCATTCACCACCTGCAAACTTTGGATTAAACTTTCTGTGGATTGTACATGCACTGGTGGACACTCACATTGGACTTATCAACACACTGGGATTCTTGGACTGTTTTAGGGTATGGACATATGAACTGTATTCTTTTAACAGAGTTTACCTAGTTTTATCATGTTGTTTTAAAGTCTTTTATGTGAACCTTGTAAATACACAAAATCTATTTAAACCAATCTTCTTTTATGTCTCATTCTTTTAACCACTAGTCATCTCTCACAGTTAAATCTGACCCCATTTTAGTCTTGTAACTCGGCTGATAAGGCCGATTGTTACACTTGGATGGGAGACCGCCAGGAAATACCAGGTGCTGTAAGCTTTTGCCTTTTCTTCACTATTTATATAATATGCTGGCTTTTACGGAGGCTGATCTTTAAATAGCCCACTTTTTGGAGCAACCCTCGCTTACGGCCATACCGCGCTGAGAGCGCCCGATCTCGTCTGATCTCGGAAGCTAAGCAGCGTCGGGCCTGGTTAGTACTTGGATGGGAGACCACCTGGGAATACCAGGTGCTGTAAGCTTTTGCCTTTTCTTCACTATTTATATAATATGCTGGTTTTTAGAAAGACGTGTTTTACCGCTCTATTTATTACAATCATTTAAATGTATTATAGAGTTTTAAGTGTTTTACATGTTTTTTAGGCCATTTTATTACTCTTAACATTTTAAGTGTATGTGTCTTTCATAAATGGATGGTTGGCCTGTCATGTGACTAGACACATGACAGGAAGCAGGAAGTAGAACTGCATAAGAGAGCAGCATTCCAAACAACGGAGAGTCACCAAACTGTTGGATTGAGGAGTTGCTAATCTTAGAGCTCACCTTTCCTTTCACCACCTGCAAACTTTGGATTAAACTTTCTGTGGATTGTACATGCACTGGTGGACACTCACGTTGGACTTATCAACACACTGGGATTCTTGGACTGTTTTAGGGTATGGACAAATGAACTGTATTCTTTTAACAGAGTTTACCTAGTTTTATCGTGTTGTTTTAAAGTCTTTTATGTGAACCTTGTAAATACACCAAATCTATTTAAACCAATCTTCTTTTATGTCTCATTCTTTTAACCACTAGTCATCTCTCACAGTTAAATCTGACCCCATTTTAGTCTTGTAACTCGGCTGATAAGGCCGATTGTTACACTTGGATGGGAGACCGCCAGGGAGTACCAGGTGCTGTAATCAGCCGAGTTACAAGACTAAAATGGGGTCAGATTTAACTGTGAGAGATGACTAGTGGTTAACAGAAAGAGACATAAAAGAAGATTGGTTCAAATAGATTTCAGGTGCTGTAAGCTTTTGCCTTTTCTTCACTATTTATATAATATGCTGGTTTTTAGAAAGACGTGTTTTACCGCTCTATTTATTACAATCATTTAAATGTATTATAGAGTTTTAAGTGTTTTACATGTTTTTTAGGCCATTTTATTACTCTTAACATTTTAAGTGTATGTGTCGTTCATAAATGGATGGTTGGCCTGTCATGTGACTAGACACATGACAGGAAGCAGGAAGTAGAACTGCATAAGAGAGCAGCATTCCAAACAACGGACAGTCACCAAACTGTTGGATTGAGGAGTTGCTAATCTTAGAGCTCAACTTTCCATTCACCACCTGCAAACTTTGGATTAAACTTTCTGTGGATTGTACATGCACTGGTGGACACTCACGTTGGACTTATCAACACACTGGGATTCTTGGACTGTTTTAGGGTATGGACAAATGAACTGTATTCTTTTAACAGAGTTTGCCTAGTTTTATCGTGTTGTTTTAAAGTCTTTTATGTGAACCTTGTAAATACACAAAATCTATTTAAACCAATCTTCTTTTATGTCTCATTCTTTTAACCACTAGTCATCTCTCACAGTTAAATCTGACCCCATTTTAGTCTTGTAACTCGGCTGATAAGGCCGATTGTTACACTTGGATGGGAGACCGCCAGGAAATACCAGGTGCTGTAAGCTTTTGCCTTTTCTTCACTATTTATATAATATGCTGGCTTTTACGGAGGCTGATCTTTAAATAGCCCACTTTTTGGAGCAACCCTCGCTTACGGCCATACCGTGCTGATAGCGCCTGATCTCGTCTGATCTCGGAAGCTAAGCAGTGTCGGGCCTGGTTAGTACTTGGATGGGAGACCGCCTGGGAATACCAGGTGCTGTAAGCTTCTGCCTTTTCTTCACTATTTATATAATATGCTGGCTTTTACGGAGGCTGATCTTTAAATAGCCCACTTTTTGGAGCAACCCTCGCTTACGGCCATACCGTGCTGAGAGCGCCCGATCTCGTCTGATCTCGGAAGCTAAGCAGCGTCGGGCCTGGTTAGTACTTGGATGGGAGACCGCCTGGGAATACCAGGTGCTGTAAGCTTTTGCCTTTTCTTCACTATTTATATAATATGCTGGCTTTTAGAAAGACGTGTTTTAGCGCTCTATTTATTACAATAATTTAAATGTATTATAGAGTTTTAAGTGTTTTACATGTTTTAGGCCATTTTATTACTCTTAACATTTTAAGTGTATGTGTCTTTCATAAATGGATGGTTGGCCTGTCATGTGACTAGACATATGACAGGAAGCAGGAAGTAGAACTGCATAAGAGAGCAGCATGACAAACAACGGACAGTCACCAAACTGTTGGATTGAGGAGTTGCTAATCTTAGAGCTCACCTTTCCATTCACCACCTGCAAACTTTGGATTAAACTTTCTGTGGATTGTACATGCACTGGTGGACACTCACGTTGGACTTATCAACACACTGGGATTCTTGGACTGTTTTAGGGTATGGACAAATGAACTGTATTCTTTTAACAGAGTTTACCTAGTTTTATCGTGTTGTTTTAAAGTCTTTTATGTGAACCTTGTAAATACACCAAATCTATTTAAACCAATCTTCTTTTATGTCTCATTCTTTTAACCACTAGTCATCTCTCACAGTTAAATCTGACCCCATTTTAGTCTTGTAACTCGGCTGATAAGGCCGATTGTTACACTTGGATGGGAGACCGCCAGGGAGTACCAGGTGCTGTAATCAGCCGAGTTACAAGACTAAAATGGGGTCAGATTTAACTGTGAGAGATGACTAGTGGTTAACAGAAAGAGACATAAAAGAAGATTGGTTCAAATAGATTTCAGGTGCTGTAAGCTTTTGCCTTTTCTTCACTATTTATATAATATGCTGGTTTTTAGAAAGACGTGTTTTACCGCTCTATTTATTACAATCATTTAAATGTATTATAGAGTTTTAAGTGTTTTACATGTTTTTTAGGCCATTTTATTACTCTTAACATTTTAAGTGTATGTGTCGTTCATAAATGGATGGTTGGCCTGTCATGTGACTAGACACATGACAGGAAGCAGGAAGTAGAACTGCATAAGAGAGCAGCATTCCAAACAACGGACAGTCACCAAACTGTTGGATTGAGGAGTTGCTAATCTTAGAGCTCAACTTTCCATTCACCACCTGCAAACTTTGGATTAAACTTTCTGTGGATTGTACATGCACTGGTGGACACTCACGTTGGACTTATCAACACACTGGGATTCTTGGACTGTTTTAGGGTATGGACAAATGAACTGTATTCTTTTAACAGAGTTTGCCTAGTTTTATCGTGTTGTTTTAAAGTCTTTTATGTGAACCTTGTAAATACACAAAATCTATTTAAACCAATCTTCTTTTATGTCTCATTCTTTTAACCACTAGTCATCTCTCACAGTTAAATCTGACCCCATTTTAGTCTTGTAACTCGGCTGATAAGGCCGATTGTTACACTTGGATGGGAGACCGCCAGGAAATACCAGGTGCTGTAAGCTTTTGCCTTTTCTTCACTATTTATATAATATGCTGGCTTTTACGGAGGCTGATCTTTAAATAGCCCACTTTTTGGAGCAACCCTCGCTTACGGCCATACCGTGCTGATAGCGCCTGATCTCGTCTGATCTCGGAAGCTAAGCAGTGTCGGGCCTGGTTAGTACTTGGATGGGAGACCGCCTGGGAATACCAGGTGCTGTAAGCTTCTGCCTTTTCTTCACTATTTATATAATATGCTGGCTTTTACGGAGGCTGATCTTTAAATAGCCCACTTTTTGGAGCAACCCTCGCTTACGGCCATACCGTGCTGAGAGCGCCCGATCTCGTCTGATCTCGGAAGCTAAGCAGCGTCGGGCCTGGTTAGTACTTGGATGGGAGACCGCCTGGGAATACCAGGTACTGTAAGCTTTTGCCTTTTCTTCACTATTTATATAATATGCTGGCTTTTAGAAAGACGTGTTTTAGCGCTCTATTTATTACAATAATTTAAATGTATTATAGAGTTTTAAGTGTTTTACATGTTTTAGGCCATTTTATTACTCTTAACATTTTAAGTGTATGTGTCTTTCATAAATGGATGGTTGGCCTGTCATGTGACTAGACATATGACAGGAAGCAGGAAGTAGAACTGCATAAGAGAGCAGCATGACAAACAACGGACAGTCACCAAACTGTTGGATTGAGGAGTTGCTAATCTTAGAGCTCACCTTTCCATTCACCACCTGCAAACTTTGGATTAAACTTTCTGTGGATTGTACATGCACTGGTGGACACTCACATTGGACTTATCAACACACTGGGATTCTTGGACTGTTTTAGGGTATGGACATATGAACTGTATTCTTTTAACAGAGTTTACCTAGTTTTATCGTGTTGTTTTAAAGTCTTTTATGTGAACCTTGTAAATACACCAAATCTATTTAAACCAATCTTCTTTTATGTCTCATTCTTTTAACCACTAGTCATCTCTCACAGTTAAGTCTGACCCCATTTTAGTCTTGTAACTCGGCTGATAAGGCCGATTGTTACACTTGGATGGGAGACCGCCAGGAAATACCAGGTGCTGTAAGCTTTTGCCTTTTCTTCACTATTTATATAATATGCTGGCTTTTACGGAGGCTGATCTTTAAATAGCCCACTTTTTGTAGCAATCCTCACTTACGGCCATACCGCGCTGAGAGCGCCCGATCTCGTCTGATCTCGGAAGCTAAGCCGCGTGGGGCCTGGTTAGTACTTGGATGGGAGACCTCCTGGTAATACCAGGTGCTGTAAGCTTTTGCCTTTTCTGCACTATTTATATAATATGCTGGCTTTTACGGAGGCTGATCTTTAAATAGCCCACTTTTTGGAGCAACCCTCGCTTACGGCCATACCGCGCTGAGAGCGCCCGATCTCGTCTGATCTCGGAAGCTAAGCCGCGTCGGGCCTGTTTAGTACTTGGATGGGAGACCGCCTGGGAATACCAGGTGCTGTAAGCTTTTGCCTTTTCTTCACTATTTATATAATATGCTGGCTTTTAGAAAGACGTGTTTTAGCGCTCTATTTATTACAATAATTTAAATGTATTATAGAGTTTTAAGTGTTTTACATGTTTTTTAGGCCATTTTATTACTCTTAACATTTTAAGTGTATGTGTCTTTCATAAATGGATGGTTGGCCTGTCATGTGACTAGACACATGACAGGAAGCAGGAAGTAGAACTGCATAAGAGAGCAGCATTACAAACAATGGACAGTCACCAAACTGTTGGATTGAGGAGTTGCTAATCTTAGAGCTCACCTTTCCATTCACCACCTGCAAATTTTGGATTAAACTTTCTGTTGATTGTACATGCACTGGTGGACACTCACGTTGGACTTATCAACACACTGGGATTCTTGGACTGTTTTAGGGTATGGACAAAAGAACTGTATTCTTTTAACAGAGTTTACCTAGTTTTATCGTGTTGTTTTAAAGTCTTTTATGTGAACCTTGTAAATACACCAAATCTATTTGAACCAATCTTCTTTTGTCTCATTCTTTTAACCACTAGTCATCTCTCACAGTTAAATCTGACCCCATTTTCGTCTTGTAACTCGGCTGATAAGGCCGATTGTTACACTTGGATGGGAGACCGCCAGGGAGTACCAGGTGCTGTAATCAGCCGAGTTACAAGACTAAAATGGGGTCAGATTTAACTGTGAGAGATGACTAGTGGTTAAAAGAAAGAGACATAAAAGAAGATTGGTTCAAATAGATTTCAGGTGCTGTAAGCTTTTGCCTTTTCTTCACTATTTATATAATATGCTGGTTTTTACGGAGGCTGATCTTTAAATAGCCCACTTTTTGGAGCAACCCTCGCTTACGGCCATACCGTGCTGAGAGCGCCCGATCTCATCTGATCTCGGAAGCTAAGCAGCATCAGGCCTGGTTAGTACTTGGATGGGAGACCGCCTGGGAATACCAGGTGCTGTAAGCATCTGCCTTTTCTTCACTATTTATATAATATGCTGGCTTTTACGGAGGCTGATCTTTAAATAGCCCACTTTTTGGAGCAACCCTCGCTTACGGCCATACCGCGCTGAGAGCGCCCGATCTGGTCTGATCTCGGAAGCTAAGCAGTGTCGGGCCTGGTTAGTACTTGGATGGGAGACAGCCTGGGAATACCAGGTGCTGTAAGCTTTTGCCTTTTCTTCACTATTTATATAATATGCTGGCTTTAAGAAAGACGTGTTTTAGCGCTCTATTTATTACAATAATTTAAATGTATTATAGAGTTTTAAGTGTTTTACATGTTTTTTAGGCCTTTTTATTACTCTTAACATTTTAAGTGTATGTGTCTTTCATAAATGGATGGTTGGCCTGTCATGTGACTAGACATATGACAGGAAGCAGGAAGTAGAACTGCATAAGAGAGCAGCATTCCAAACAACAGACAGTCACCAAACTGTTGGATTGAGGAGTTGCTAATCTTAGAGCTCACCTTTCCATTCACCACCTGCAAACTTTGGATTAAACTTTCTGTGGATTGTACATGCACTGGTGGACACTCACGTTGGACTTATCAACACACTGGGATTCTTGGACTGTTTTAGGGTATGGACAAATGAACTGTATTCTTTTAACAGAGTTTACCTAGTTTTATCGTGTTGTTTTAAAGTCTTTTATGTGAACCTTGTAAATACACCAAATCTATTTAAACCAATCTTCTTTTATGTCTCATTCTTTTAACCACTAGTCATCTCTCACAGTTAAATCTGACCCCATTTTAGTCTTGTAACTCGGCTGATAAGGCCGATTGTTACACTTGGATGGGAGACCGCCAGGGAGTACCAGGTGCTGTAATCAGCCGAGTTACAAGACTAAAATGGGGTCAGATTTAACTGTGAGAGATGACTAGTGGTTAAAAGAAAGAGACATAAAAGAAGATTGGTTCAAATAGATTTCAGGTGCTGTAAGCTTTTGCCTTTTCTTCACTATTTATATAATATGCTGGTTTTTAGAAAGACGTGTTTTACCGCTCTATTTATTACAATCATTTAAATGTATTATAGAGTTTTAAGTGTTTTACATGTTTTTTAGGCCATTTTATTACTCTTAACATTTTAAGTGTATGTGTCTTTCATAAATGGATGGTTGGCCTGTCATGTGACTAGACACATGACAGGAAGCAGGAAGTAGAACTGCATAAGAGAGCAGCATTCCAAACAACGGACAGTCACCAAACTGTTGGATTGAGGAGTTGCTAATCTTAGAGCTCAACTTTCCATTCACCACCTGCAAACTTTGGATTAAACTTTCTGTGGATTGTACATGCACTGGTGGACACTCACGTTGGACTTATCAACACACTGGGATTCTTGGACTGTTTTAGGGTATGGACAAATGAACTGTATTCTTTTAACAGAGTTTGCCTAGTTTTATCGTGTTGTTTTAAAGTCTTTTATGTGAACCTTGTAAATACACAAAATCTATTTAAACCAATCTTCTTTTATGTCTCATTCTTTTAACCACTAGTCATCTCTCACAGTTAAATCTGACCCCATTTTAGTCTTGTAACTCGGCTGATAAGGCCGATTGTTACACTTGGATGGGAGACCGCCAGGAAATACCAGGTGCTGTAAGCTTTTGCCTTTTCTTCACTATTTATATAATATGCTGGCTTTTACGGAGGCTGATCTTTAAATAGCCCACTTTTTGGAGCAACCCTCGCTTACGGCCATACCGTGCTGAGAGCGCCTGATCTCGTCTGATCTCGGAAGCTAAGCAGTGTCGGGCCTGGTTAGTACTTGGATGGGAGACCGCCTTGGAATACCAGGTGCTGTAAGCTTTTGCCTTTTCTTCACTATTTATATAATATGCTGGCTTTAAGAAAGACATGTTTTAGCGCTCTATTTATTACAATAATTTAAATGTATTATAGAGTTTTAAATGTTTTACATGTTTTAGGCCATTTTATTACTCTTAACATTTTAAGTGTATGTGTCTTTCATAAATGGATGGTTGGCCTGTCATGTGACTAGACATATGACAGGAAGCAGGAAGTAGAACTGCATAAGAGAGCAGCATTACAAACAATGGACAGTCACCAAACTGTTGGATTGAGGAGTTGCTAATCTTAGAGCTCACCTTTCCATTCACCACCTGCAAATTTTGGATTAAACTTTCTGTTGATTGTACATGCACTGGTGGACACTCACGTTGGACTTATCAACACACTGGGATTCTTGGACTGTTTTAGGGTATGGACAAAAGAACTGTATTCTTTTAACAGAGTTTACCTAGTTTTATCGTGTTGTTTTAAAGTCTTTTATGTGAACCTTGTAAATACACCAAATCTATTTGAACCAATCTTCTTTTGTCTCATTCTTTTAACCACTAGTCATCTCTCACAGTTAAATCTGACCCCATTTTCGTCTTGTAACTCGGCTGATAAGGCCGATTGTTACACTTGGATGGGAGACCGCCAGGGAGTACCAGGTGCTGTAATCAGCCGAGTTACAAGACTAAAATGGGGTCAGATTTAACTGTGAGAGATGACTAGTGGTTAAAAGAAAGAGACATAAAAGAAGATTGGTTCAAATAGATTTCAGGTGCTGTAAGCTTTTGCCTTTTCTTCACTATTTATATAATATGCTGGTTTTTAGAAAGACGTGTTTTACCGCTCTATTTATTACAATCATTTAAATGTATTATAGAGTTTTAAGTGTTTTACATGTTTTTTAGGCCGTTTTATTACTCTTAACATTTTAAGTGTATGTGTCTTTCATAAATGGATGGTTGGCCTGTCATGTGACTAGACACATGACAGGAAGCAGGAAGTAGAACTGCATAAGAGAGCAGCATTCCAAACAACGGACAGTCACCAAACTGTTGGATTGAGGAGTTGCTAATCTTAGAGCTCACCTTTCCATTCACCACCTGCAAACTTTGGATTAAACTTTCTGTGGATTGTACATGCACTGGTGGACACTCACATTGGACTTATCAACACACTGGGATTCTTGGACTGTTTTAGGGTATGGACATATGAACTGTATTCTTTTAACAGAGTTTACCTAGTTTTATCGTGTTGTTTTAAAGTCTTTTATGTGAACCTTGTAAATACACCAAATCTATTTAAACCAATCTTCTTTTATGTCTCATTCTTTTAACCACTAGTCATCTCTCACAGTTAAATCTGACCCCATTTTAGTCTTGTAACTCGGCTGATAAGGCCGATTGTTACACTTGGATGGGAGACCGCCAGGAAATACCAGGTGCTGTAAGCTTTTGCCTTTTCTTCACTATTTATATAATATGCTGGCTTTTACGGAGGCTGATCTTTAAATAGCCCACTTTTTGTAGCAATCCTCACTTACGGCCATACCGCGCTGAGAGCGCCCGATCTCGTCTGATCTCGGAAGCTAAGCCGCGTGGGGCCTGGTTAGTACTTGGATGGGAGACCTCCTGGTAATACCAGGTGCTGTAAGCTTTTGCCTTTTCTGCACTATTTATATAATATGCTGGCTTTTACGGAGGCTGATCTTTAAATAGCCCACTTTTTGGAGCAACCCTCGCTTACGGCCATACCGCGCTGAGAGCGCCCGATCTCGTCTGATCTCGGAAGCTAAGCCGCGTCGGGCCTGTTTAGTACTTGGATGGGAGACCGCCTGGGAATACCAGGTGCTGTAAGCTTTTGCCTTTTCTTCACTATTTATATAATATGCTGGCTTTTAGAAAGACGTGTTTTAGCGCTCTATTTATTACAATAATTTAAATGTATTATAGAGTTTTAAGTGTTTTACATGTTTTTTAGGCCATTTTATTACTCTTAACATTTTAAGTGTATGTGTCTTTCATAAATGGATGGTTGGCCTGTCATGTGACTAGACACATGACAGGAAGCAGGAAGTAGAACTGCATAAGAGAGCAGCATTACAAACAATGGACAGTCACCAAACTGTTGGATTGAGGAGTTGCTAATCTTAGAGCTCACCTTTCCATTCACCACCTGCAAATTTTGGATTAAACTTTCTGTTGATTGTACATGCACTGGTGGACACTCACGTTGGACTTATCAACACACTGGGATTCTTGGACTGTTTTAGGGTATGGACAAAAGAACTGTATTCTTTTAACAGAGTTTACCTAGTTTTATCGTGTTGTTTTAAAGTCTTTTATGTGAACCTTGTAAATACACCAAATCTATTTGAACCAATCTTCTTTTGTCTCATTCTTTTAACCACTAGTCATCTCTCACAGTTAAATCTGACCCCATTTTCGTCTTGTAACTCGGCTGATAAGGCCGATTGTTACACTTGGATGGGAGACCGCCAGGGAGTACCAGGTGCTGTAATCAGCCGAGTTACAAGACTAAAATGGGGTCAGATTTAACTGTGAGAGATGACTAGTGGTTAAAAGAAAGAGACATAAAAGAAGATTGGTTCAAATAGATTTCAGGTGCTGTAAGCTTTTGCCTTTTCTTCACTATTTATATAATATGCTGGTTTTTAGAAAGACGTGTTTTACCGCTCTATTTATTACAATCATTTAAATGTATTATAGAGTTTTAAGTGTTTTACATGTTTTTTAGGCCGTTTTATTACTCTTAACATTTTAAGTGTATGTGTCTTTCATAAATGGATGGTTGGCCTGTCATGTGACTAGACACATGACAGGAAGCAGGAAGTAGAACTGCATAAGAGAGCAGCATTCCAAACAACGGACAGTCACCAAACTGTTGGATTGAGGAGTTGCTAATCTTAGAGCTCACCTTTCCATTCACCACCTGCAAACTTTGGATTAAACTTTCTGTGGATTGTACATGCACTGGTGGACACTCACGTTGGACTTATCAACACACTGGGATTCTTGGACTGTTTTAGGGTATGGACAAATGAACTGTATTCTTTTAACAGAGTTTGCCTAGTTTTATCGTGTTGTTTTAAAGTCTTTTATGTGAACCTTGTAAATACACAAAATCTATTTAAACCAATCTTCTTTTATGTCTCATTCTTTTAACCACTAGTCATCTCTCACAGTTAAGTCTGACCCCATTTTAGTCTTGTAACTCGGCTGATAAGGCCGATTGTTACACTTGGATGGGAGACCGCCAGGAAATACCAGGTGCTGTAAGCTTTTGCCTTTTCTTCACTATTTATATAATATGCTGGCTTTTACGGAGGCTGATCTTTAAATAGCCCACTTTTTGGAGCAATCCTCGCTTACGGCCATACCGTGCTGAGAGCGCCCGATCTCGTCTGATCTCGGGAGCTAAGCCGCGTGGGGCCTGGTTAGTACTTGGATGGGAGACCTCCTGGGAATACCAGGTGCTGTAAGCTTTTGCCTTTTCTTCACTATTTATATAATATGCTGGCTTTTAGAAAGACGTGTTTTAGCGCTCTATTTATTACAATAATTTAAATGTATTATAGAGTTTTAAGTGTTTTACATGTTTTTTAGGCCATTTTATTACTCTTAACATTTTAAGTGTATGTGTCTTTCATAAATGGATGGTTGGCCTGTCATGTGACTAGACACATGACAGGAAGCAGGAAGTAGAACTGCATAAGAGAGCAGCATTACAAACAATGGACAGTCACCAAACTGTTGGATTGAGGAGTTGCTAATCTTAGAGCTCACCTTTCCATTCACCACCTGCAAATTTTGGATTAAACTTTCTGTTGATTGTACATGCACTGGTGGACACTCACGTTGGACTTATCAACACACTGGGATTCTTGGACTGTTTTAGGGTATGGACAAAAGAACTGTATTCTTTTAACAGAGTTTACCTAGTTTTATCGTGTTGTTTTAAAGTCTTTTATGTGAACCTTGTAAATACACCAAATCTATTTGAACCAATCTTCTTTTGTCTCATTCTTTTAACCACTAGTCATCTCTCACAGTTAAATCTGACCCCATTTTCGTCTTGTAACTCGGCTGATAAGGCCGATTGTTACACTTGGATGGGAGACCGCCAGGGAGTACCAGGTGCTGTAATCAGCCGAGTTACAAGACTAAAATGGGGTCAGATTTAACTGTGAGAGATGACTAGTGGTTAAAAGAAAGAGACATAAAAGAAGATTGGTTCAAATAGATTTCAGGTGCTGTAAGCTTTTGCCTTTTCTTCACTATTTATATAATATGCTGGTTTTTAGAAAGACGTGTTTTACCGCTCTATTTATTACAATCATTTAAATGTATTATAGAGTTTTAAGTGTTTTAAATGTTTTTTAGGCCATTTTATTACTCTTAACATTTTAAGTGTATGTGTCTTTCATAAATGGATGGTTGGCCTGTCATGTGACTAGACACATGACAGGAAGCAGGAAGTAGAACTGCATAAGAGAGCAGCATTCCAAACAACGGACAGTCACCAAACTGTTGGATTGAGGAGTTGCTAATCTTAGAGCTCACCTTTCCATTCACCACCTGCAAACTTTGGATTAAACTTTCTGTGGATTGTACATGCACTGGTGGACACTCACGTTGGACTTATCAACACACTGGGATTCTTGGACTGTTTTAGGGTATGGACAAATGAACTGTATTCTTTTAACAGAGTTTACCTAGTTTTATCGTGTTGTTTTAAAGTTTTTTATGTGAACCTTGTAAATACACCAAATCTATTTAAACCAATCTTCTTTTATGTCTCATTCTTTTAACCACTAGTCATCTCTCACAGTTAAATCTGACCCCATTTTAGTCTTGTAACTCGGCTGATAAGGCCGATTGTTACACTTGGATGGGAGACCGCCAGGGAGTACCAGGTGCTGTAATCAGCCGAGTTACAAGACTAAAATGGGGTCAGATTTAACTGTGAGAGATGACTAGTGGTTAAAAGAAAGAGACATAAAAGAAGATTGGTTCAAATAGATTTCAGGTGCTGTAAGCTTTTGCCTTTTCTTCACTATTTATATAATATGCTGGTTTTTAGAAAGACGTGTTTTACCGCTCTATTTATTACAATCATTTAAATGTATTATAGAGTTTTAAGTGTTTTACATGTTTTTTAGGCCATTTTATTACTCTTAACATTTTAAGTGTATGTGTCTTTCATAAATGGATGGTTGGCCTGTCATGTGACTAGACACATGACAGGAAGCAGGAAGTAGAACTGCATAAGAGAGCAGCATTCCAAACAACGGACAGTCACCAAACTGTTGGATTGAGGAGTTGCTAATCTTAGAGCTCACCTTTCCATTCACCACCTGCAAACTTTGGATTAAACTTTCTGTGGATTGTACATGCACTGGTGGACACTCACGTTGGACTTATCAACACACTGGGATTCTTGGACTGTTTTAGGGTATGGACAAATGAACTGTATTCTTTTAACAGAGTTTGCCTAGTTTTATCGTGTTGTTTTAAAGTCTTTTATGTGAACCTTGTAAATACACAAAATCTATTTAAACCAATCTTCTTTTATGTCTCATTCTTTTAACCACTAGTCATCTCTCACAGTTAAATCTGACCCCACTTTAGACTTGTAACTCGGCTGATGAGGCCGATTGTTACACTTGGATTGGAGACCGCCAGGAAATACCAGGTGCTGTAAGCTTTTGCCTTTTCTTCACTATTTATATAATATGCTGGCTTTTACGGAGGCTGATCTTTAAATAGCCCACTTTTTGGAGCAATCCTCACTTACGGCCATACCGCGCTGAGAGCGCCCGATCTCGTCTGATCTCGGAAGCTAAGCCGCGTGGGGCCTGGTTAGTACTTGGATGGGAGACCTCCTGGTAATACCAGGTGCTGTAAGCTTTTGCCTTTTCTGCACTATTTATATAATATGCTGGCTTTTACGGAGGCTGATCTTTAAATAGCCCACTTTTTGGAGCAACCCTCGCTTACGGCCATACCGCGCTGAGAGCGCCCGATCTCGTCTGATCTCGGAAGCTAAGCCGCGTCGGGCCTGTTTAGTACTTGGATGGGAGACCGCCTGGGAATACCAGGTGCTGTAAGCTTTTGCCTTTTCTTCACTATTTATATAATATGCTGGCTTTTAGAAAGACGTGTTTTAGCGCTCTATTTATTACAATAATTTAAATGTATTATAGAGTTTTAAGTGTTTTACATGTTTTTTAGGCCATTTTATTACTCTTAACATTTTAAGTGTATGTGTCTTTCATAAATGGATGGTTGGCCTGTCATGTGACTAGACACATGACAGGAAGCAGGAAGTAGAACTGCATAAGAGAGCAGCATTACAAACAATGGACAGTCACCAAACTGTTGGATTGAGGAGTTGCTAATCTTAGAGCTCACCTTTCCATTCACCACCTGCAAATTTTGGATTAAACTTTCTGTTGATTGTACATGCACTGGTGGACACTCACGTTGGACTTATCAACACACTGGGATTCTTGGACTGTTTTAGGGTATGGACAAAAGAACTGTATTCTTTTAACAGAGTTTACCTAGTTTTATCGTGTTGTTTTAAAGTCTTTTATGTGAACCTTGTAAATACACCAAATCTATTTGAACCAATCTTCTTTTGTCTCATTCTTTTAACCACTAGTCATCTCTCACAGTTAAATCTGACCCCATTTTCGTCTTGTAACTCGGCTGATAAGGCCGATTGTTACACTTGGATGGGAGACCGCCAGGGAGTACCAGGTGCTGTAATCAGCCGAGTTACAAGACTAAAATGGGGTCAGATTTAACTGTGAGAGATGACTAGTGGTTAAAAGAAAGAGACATAAAAGAAGATTGGTTCAAATAGATTTCAGGTGCTGTAAGCTTTTGCCTTTTCTTCACTATTTATATAATATGCTGGTTTTTAGAAAGACGTGTTTTACCGCTCTATTTATTACAATCATTTAAATGTATTATAGAGTTTTAAGTGTTTTACATGTTTTTTAGGCCGTTTTATTACTCTTAACATTTTAAGTGTATGTGTCTTTCATAAATGGATGGTTGGCCTGTCATGTGACTAGACACATGACAGGAAGCAGGAAGTAGAACTGCATAAGAGAGCAGCATTCCAAACAACGGACAGTCACCAAACTGTTGGATTGAGGAGTTGCTAATCTTAGAGCTCACCTTTCCATTCACCACCTGCAAACTTTGGATTAAACTTTTTGTGGATTGTACATGCACTGGTGGACACTCACATTGGACTTATCAACACACTGGGATTCTTGGACTGTTTTAGGGTATGGACATATGAACTGTATTCTTTTAACAGAGTTTACCTAGTTTTATCGTGTTGTTTTAAAGTCTTTTATGTGAACCTTGTAAATACACCAAATCTATTTAAACCAATCTTCTTTTATGTCTCATTCTTTTAACCACTAGTCATCTCTCACAGTTAAATCTGACCCCATTTTAGTCTTGTAACTCGGCTGATAAGGCCGATTGTTACACTTGGATGGGAGACCGCCAGGGAGTACCAGGTGCTGTAATCAGCCGAGTTACAAGACTAAAATGGGGTCAGATTTAACTGTGAGAGATGACTAGTGGTTAAAAGAAAGAGACATAAAAGAAGATTGGTTCAAATAGATTTCAGGTGCTGTAAGCTTTTGCCTTTTCTTCACTATTTATATAATATGCTGGTTTTTAGAAAGACGTGTTTTACCGCTCTATTTATTACAATCATTTAAATGTATTATAGAGTTTTAAGTGTTTTACATGTTTTTTAGGCCATTTTATTACTCTTAACATTTTAAGTGTATGTGTCTTTCATAAATGGATGGTTGGCCTGTCATGTGACTAGACACATGACAGGAAGCAGGAAGTAGAACTGCATAAGAGAGCAGCATTCCAAACAACGGACAGTCACCAAACTGTTGGATTGAGGAGTTGCTAATCTTAGAGCTCACCTTTCCATTCACCACCTGCAAACTTTGGATTAAACTTTCTGTGGATTGTACATGCACTGGTGGACACTCACGTTGGACTTATCAACACACTGGGATTCTTGGACTGTTTTAGGGTATGGACAAATGAACTGTATTCTTTTAACAGAGTTTGCCTAGTTTTATCGTGTTGTTTTAAAGTCTTTTATGTGAACCTTGTAAATACACAAAATCTATTTAAACCAATCTTCTTTTATGTCTCATTCTTTTAACCACTAGTCATCTCTCACAGTTAAGTCTGACCCCATTTTAGTCTTGTAACTCGGCTGATAAGGCCGATTGTTACACTTGGATGGGAGACCGCCAGGAAATACCAGGTGCTGTAAGCTTTTGCCTTTTCTTCACTATTTATATAATATGCTGGCTTTTACGGAGGCTGATCTTTAAATAGCCCACTTTTTGGAGCAATCCTCGCTTACGGCCATACCGTGCTGAGAGCGCCCGATCTCGTCTGATCTCGGGAGCTAAGCCGCGTGGGGCCTGGTTAGTACTTGGATGGGAGACCTCCTGGGAATACCAGGTGCTGTAAGCTTTTGCCTTTTCTTCACTATTTATATAATATGCTGGCTTTTAGAAAGACGTGTTTTAGCGCTCTATTTATTACAATAATTTAAATGTATTATAGAGTTTTAAGTGTTTTACATGTTTTTTAGGCCATTTTATTACTCTTAACATTTTAAGTGTATGTGTCTTTCATAAATGGATGGTTGGCCTGTCATGTGACTACACACATGACAGGAAGCAGGAAGTAGAACTGCATAAGAGAGCAGCATTACAAACAATGGACAGTCACCAAACTGTTGGATTGAGGAGTTGCTAATCTTAGAGCTCACCTTTCCATTCACCACCTGCAAATTTTGGATTAAACTTTCTGTTGATTGTACATGCACTGGTGGACACTCACGTTGGACTTATCAACACACTGGGATTCTTGGACTGTTTTAGGGTATGGACAAAAGAACTGTATTCTTTTAACAGAGTTTACCTAGTTTTATCGTGTTGTTTTAAAGTCTTTTATGTGAACCTTGTAAATACACCAAATCTATTTGAACCAATCTTCTTTTGTCTCATTCTTTTAACCACTAGTCATCTCTCACAGTTAAATCTGACCCCATTTTCGTCTTGTAACTCGGCTGATAAGGCCGATTGTTACACTTGGATGGGAGACCGCCAGGGAGTACCAGGTGCTGTAATCAGCCGAGTTACAAGACTAAAATGGGGTCAGATTTAACTGTGAGAGATGACTAGTGGTTAAAAGAAAGAGACATAAAAGAAGATTGGTTCAAATAGATTTCAGGTGCTGTAAGCTTTTGCCTTTTCTTCACTATTTATATAATATGCTGGTTTTTAGAAAGACGTGTTTTACCGCTCTATTTATTACAATCATTTAAATGTATTATAGAGTTTTAAGTGTTTTAAATGTTTTTTAGGCCATTTTATTACTCTTAACATTTTAAGTGTATGTGTCTTTCATAAATGGATGGTTGGCCTGTCATGTGACTAGACACATGACAGGAAGCAGGAAGTAGAACTGCATAAGAGAGCAGCATTCCAAACAACGGACAGTCACCAAACTGTTGGATTGAGGAGTTGCTAATCTTAGAGCTCACCTTTCCATTCACCACCTGCAAACTTTGGATTAAACTTTCTGTGGATTGTACATGCACTGGTGGACACTCACGTTGGACTTATCAACACACTGGGATTCTTGGACTGTTTTAGGGTATGGACAAATGAACTGTATTCTTTTAACAGAGTTTACCTAGTTTTATCGTGTTGTTTTAAAGTTTTTTATGTGAACCTTGTAAATACACCAAATCTATTTAAACCAATCTTCTTTTATGTCTCATTCTTTTAACCACTAGTCATCTCTCACAGTTAAATCTGACCCCATTTTAGTCTTGTAACTCGGCTGATAAGGCCGATTGTTACACTTGGATGGGAGACCGCCAGGGAGTACCAGGTGCTGTAATCAGCCGAGTTACAAGACTAAAATGGGGTCAGATTTAACTGTGAGAGATGACTAGTGGTTAAAAGAAAGAGACATAAAAGAAGATTGGTTCAAATAGATTTCAGGTGCTGTAAGCTTTTGCCTTTTCTTCACTATTTATATAATATGCTGGTTTTTAGAAAGACGTGTTTTACCGCTCTATTTATTACAATCATTTAAATGTATTATAGAGTTTTAAGTGTTTTACATGTTTTTTAGGCCATTTTATTACTCTTAACATTTTAAGTGTATGTGTCTTTCATAAATGGATGGTTGGCCTGTCATGTGACTAGACACATGACAGGAAGCAGGAAGTAGAACTGCATAAGAGAGCAGCATTCCAAACAACGGACAGTCACCAAACTGTTGGATTGAGGAGTTGCTAATCTTAGAGCTCACCTTTCCATTCACCACCTGCAAACTTTGGATTAAACTTTCTGTGGATTGTACATGCACTGGTGGACACTCACGTTGGACTTATCAACACACTGGGATTCTTGGACTGTTTTAGGGTATGGACAAATGAACTGTATTCTTTTAACAGAGTTTGCCTAGTTTTATCGTGTTGTTTTAAAGTCTTTTATGTGAACCTTGTAAATACACAAAATCTATTTAAACCAATCTTCTTTTATGTCTCATTCTTTTAACCACTAGTCATCTCTCACAGTTAAATCTGACCCCACTTTAGACTTGTAACTCGGCTGATGAGGCCGATTGTTACACTTGGATTGGAGACCGCCAGGAAATACCAGGTGCTGTAAGCTTTTGCCTTTTCTTCACTATTTATATAATATGCTGGCTTTTACGGAGGCTGATCTTTAAATAGCCCACTTTTTGGAGCAATCCTCACTTACGGCCATACCGCGCTGAGAGCGCCCGATCTCGTCTGATCTCGGAAGCTAAGCCGCGTGGGGCCTGGTTAGTACTTGGATGGGAGACCTCCTGGTAATACCAGGTGCTGTAAGCTTTTGCCTTTTCTGCACTATTTATATAATATGCTGGCTTTTACGGAGGCTGATCTTTAAATAGCCCACTTTTTGGAGCAACCCTCGCTTACGGCCATACCGCGCTGAGAGCGCCCGATCTCGTCTGATCTCGGAAGCTAAGCCGCGTCGGGCCTGTTTAGTACTTGGATGGGAGACCGCCTGGGAATACCAGGTGCTGTAAGCTTTTGCCTTTTCTTCACTATTTATATAATATGCTGGCTTTTAGAAAGACGTGTTTTAGCGCTCTATTTATTACAATAATTTAAATGTATTATAGAGTTTTAAGTGTTTTACATGTTTTTTAGGCCATTTTATTACTCTTAACATTTTAAGTGTATGTGTCTTTCATAAATGGATGGTTGGCCTGTCATGTGACTAGACACATGACAGGAAGCAGGAAGTAGAACTGCATAAGAGAGCAGCATTACAAACAATGGACAGTCACCAAACTGTTGGATTGAGGAGTTGCTAATCTTAGAGCTCACCTTTCCATTCACCACCTGCAAATTTTGGATTAAACTTTCTGTTGATTGTACATGCACTGGTGGACACTCACGTTGGACTTATCAACACACTGGGATTCTTGGACTGTTTTAGGGTATGGACAAAAGAACTGTATTCTTTTAACAGAGTTTACCTAGTTTTATCGTGTTGTTTTAAAGTCTTTTATGTGAACCTTGTAAATACACCAAATCTATTTGAACCAATCTTCTTTTGTCTCATTCTTTTAACCACTAGTCATCTCTCACAGTTAAATCTGACCCCATTTTCGTCTTGTAACTCGGCTGATAAGGCCGATTGTTACACTTGGATGGGAGACCGCCAGGGAGTACCAGGTGCTGTAATCAGCCGAGTTACAAGACTAAAATGGGGTCAGATTTAACTGTGAGAGATGACTAGTGGTTAAAAGAAAGAGACATAAAAGAAGATTGGTTCAAATAGATTTCAGGTGCTGTAAGCTTTTGCCTTTTCTTCACTATTTATATAATATGCTGGTTTTTAGAAAGACGTGTTTTACCGCTCTATTTATTACAATCATTTAAATGTATTATAGAGTTTTAAGTGTTTTACATGTTTTTTAGGCCGTTTTATTACTCTTAACATTTTAAGTGTATGTGTCTTTCATAAATGGATGGTTGGCCTGTCATGTGACTAGACACATGACAGGAAGCAGGAAGTAGAACTGCATAAGAGAGCAGCATTCCAAACAACGGACAGTCACCAAACTGTTGGATTGAGGAGTTGCTAATCTTAGAGCTCACCTTTCCATTCACCACCTGCAAACTTTGGATTAAACTTTTTGTGGATTGTACATGCACTGGTGGACACTCACATTGGACTTATCAACACACTGGGATTCTTGGACTGTTTTAGGGTATGGACAAATGAACTGTATTCTTTTAACAGAGTTTGCCTAGTTTTATCGTGTTGTTTTAAAGTCTTTTATGTGAACCTTGTAAATACACAAAATCTATTTAAACCAATCTTCTTTTATGTCTCATTCTTTTAACCACTAGTCATCTCTCACAGTTAAATCTGACCCCACTTTAGACTTGTAACTCGGCTGATGAGGCCGATTGTTACACTTGGATTGGAGACCGCCAGGAAATACCAGGTGCTGTAAGCTTTTGCCTTTTCTTCACTATTTATATAATATGCTGGCTTTTACGGAGGCTGATCTTTAAATAGCCCACTTTTTGGAGCAACCCTCGCTTACGGCCATACCGTGCTGAGAGCGCCTGATCTCGTCTGATCTCGGAAGCTAAGCAGTGTCGGGCCTGGTTAGTACTTGGATGGGAGACCGCCTTGGAATACCAGGTGCTGTAAGCTTTTGCCTTTTCTTCACTATTTATATAATATGCTGGCTTTAAGAAAGACATGTTTTAGCGCTCTATTTATTACAATAATTTAAATGTATTATAGAGTTTTAAATGTTTTACATGTTTTAGGCCATTTTATTACTCTTAACATTTTAAGTGTATGTGTCTTTCATAAATGGATGGTTGGCCTGTCATGTGACTAGACATATGACAGGAAGCAGGAAGTAGAACTGCATAAGAGAGCAGCATTACAAACAATGGACAGTCACCAAACTGTTGGATTGAGGAGTTGCTAATCTTAGAGCTCACCTTTCCATTCACCACCTGCAAATTTTGGATTAAACTTTCTGTTGATTGTACATGCACTGGTGGACACTCACGTTGGACTTATCAACACACTGGGATTCTTGGACTGTTTTAGGGTATGGACAAAAGAACTGTATTCTTTTAACAGAGTTTACCTAGTTTTATCGTGTTGTTTTAAAGTCTTTTATGTGAACCTTGTAAATACACCAAATCTATTTGAACCAATCTTCTTTTGTCTCATTCTTTTAACCACTAGTCATCTCTCACAGTTAAATCTGACCCCATTTTCGTCTTGTAACTCGGCTGATAAGGCCGATTGTTACACTTGGATGGGAGACCGCCAGGGAGTACCAGGTGCTGTAATCAGCCGAGTTACAAGACTAAAATGGGGTCAGATTTAACTGTGAGAGATGACTAGTGGTTAAAAGAAAGAGACATAAAAGAAGATTGGTTCAAATAGATTTCAGGTGCTGTAAGCTTTTGCCTTTTCTTCACTATTTATATAATATGCTGGTTTTTAGAAAGACGTGTTTTACCGCTCTATTTATTACAATCATTTAAATGTATTATAGAGTTTTAAGTGTTTTACATGTTTTTTAGGCCGTTTTATTACTCTTAACATTTTAAGTGTATGTGTCTTTCATAAATGGATGGTTGGCCTGTCATGTGACTAGACACATGACAGGAAGCAGGAAGTAGAACTGCATAAGAGAGCAGCATTCCAAACAACGGACAGTCACCAAACTGTTGGATTGAGGAGTTGCTAATCTTAGAGCTCACCTTTCCATTCACCACCTGCAAACTTTGGATTAAACTTTCTGTGGATTGTACATGCACTGGTGGACACTCACATTGGACTTATCAACACACTGGGATTCTTGGACTGTTTTAGGGTATGGACATATGAACTGTATTCTTTTAACAGAGTTTACCTAGTTTTATCGTGTTGTTTTAAAGTCTTTTATGTGAACCTTGTAAATACACCAAATCTATTTAAACCAATCTTCTTTTATGTCTCATTCTTTTAACCACTAGTCATCTCTCACAGTTAAATCTGACCCCATTTTAGTCTTGTAACTCGGCTGATAAGGCCGATTGTTACACTTGGATGGGAGACCGCCAGGAAATACCAGGTGCTGTAAGCTTTTGCCTTTTCTTCACTATTTATATAATATGCTGGCTTTTACGGAGGCTGATCTTTAAATAGCCCACTTTTTGTAGCAATCCTCACTTACGGCCATACCGCGCTGAGAGCGCCCGATCTCGTCTGATCTCGGAAGCTAAGCCGCGTGGGGCCTGGTTAGTACTTGGATGGGAGACCTCCTGGTAATACCAGGTGCTGTAAGCTTTTGCCTTCTCTGCACTATTTATATAATATGCTGGCTTTTACGGAGGCTGATCTTTAAATAGCCCACTTTTTGGAGCAACCCTCGCTTACGGCCATACCGCGCTGAGAGCGCCCGATCTCGTCTGATCTCGGAAGCTAAGCCGCGTCGGGCCTGTTTAGTACTTGGATGGGAGACCGCCTGGGAATACCAGGTGCTGTAAGCTTTTGCCTTTTCTTCACTATTTATATAATATGCTGGCTTTTAGAAAGACGTGTTTTAGCGCTCTATTTATTACAATAATTTAAATGTATTATAGAGTTTTAAGTGTTTTACATGTTTTTTAGGCCATTTTATTACTCTTAACATTTTAAGTGTATGTGTCTTTCATAAATGGATGGTTGGCCTGTCATGTGACTAGACACATGACAGGAAGCAGGAAGTAGAACTGCATAAGAGAGCAGCATTACAAACAATGGACAGTCACCAAACTGTTGGATTGAGGAGTTGCTAATCTTAGAGCTCACCTTTCCATTCACCACCTGCAAACTTTGGATTAAACTTTCTGTGGATTGTACATGCACTGGTGGACACTCACGTTGGACTTATCAACACACTGGGATTCTTGGACTGTTTTAGGGTATGGACAAATGAACTGTATTCTTTTAACAGAGTTTACCTAGTTTTATCGTGTTGTTTTAAAGTCTTTTATGTGAACCTTGTAAATACACCAAATCTATTTAAACCAATCTTCTTTTATGTCTCATTCTTTTAACCACTAGTCATCTCTCACAGTTAAATCTGACACCATTTTCGTCTTGTAACTCGGCTGATAAGGCCGATTGTTACACTTGGATGGGAGACCGCCAGGGAGTACCAGGTGCTGTAATCAGCCGAGTTACAAGACTAAAATGGGGTCAGATTTAACTGTGAGAGATGACTAGTGGTTAAAAGAAAGAGACATAAAAGAAGATTGGTTCAAATAGATTTCAGGTGCTGTAAGCTTTTGCCTTTTCTTCACTATTTATATAATATGCTGGTTTTTAGAAAGACGTGTTTTACCGCTCTATTTATTACAATCATTTAAATGTATTATAGAGTTTTAAGTGTTTTACATGTTTTTTAGGCCATTTTATTACTCTTAACATTTTAAGTGTATGTGTCTTTCATAAATGGATGGTTGGCCTGTCATGTGACTAGACACATGACAGGAAGCAGGAAGTAGAACTGCATAAGAGAGCAGCATTCCAAACAACGGACAGTCACCAAACTGTTGGATTGAGGAGTTGCTAATCTTAGAGCTCACCTTTCCATTCACCACCTGCAAACTTTGGATTAAACTTTCTGTGGATTGTACATGCACTGGTGGACACTCACGTTGGACTTATCAACACACTGGGATTCTTGGACTGTTTTAGGGTATGGACAAATGAACTGTATTCTTTTAACAGAGTTTGCCTAGTTTTATCGTGTTGTTTTAAAGTCTTTTATGTGAACCTTGTAAATACACCAAATCTATTTAAACCAATCTTCTTTTATGTCTCATTCTTTTAACCACTAGTCATCTCTCACAGTTAAATCTGACCCCATTTTAGTCTTGTAACTCGGCTGATAAGGCCGATTGTTACACTTGGATGGGAGACCGCCAGGAAATACCAGGTGCTGTAAAGCTTTTGCCTTTTCTTCACTATTTATATAATATGCTGGCTTTTACGGAGGCTGATCTTTAAATAGCCCACTTTTTGGAGCAACCCTCGCTTACGGCCATACCGTGCTGAGAGCGCCCGATCTCATCTGATCTCGGAAGCTAAGCAGCGTCGGGCCTGGTTAGTACTTGGATGGGAGACCGCCTGGGAATACCAGGTGCTGTAAGCTTCTGCCTTTTCTTCACTATTTATATAATATGCTGGCTTTTACGGAGGCTGATCTTTAAATAGCCCACTTTTTGGAGCAACCCTCGCTTACGGCCATACCGCGCTGAGAGCGCCCGATCTTGTCTGATCTCGGAAGCTAAGCAGCGTCGGGCCTGGTTAGTACTTGGATGGGAGACCGCCTGGGAATACCAGGTGCTGTAAGCTTTTGCCTTTTCTTCACTATTTATATAATATGCTGGCTTTAAGAAAGACATGTTTTAGCGCTCTATTTATTACAATAATTTAAATGTATTATAGAGTTTTAAGTGTTTTACATGTTTTAGGCCATTTTATTACTCTTAACATTTTAAGTGTATGTGTCTTTCATAAATGGATGGTTGGCCTGTCATGTGACTAGACATATGACAGGAAGCAGGAAGTAGAACTGCATAAGAGAGCAGCATTACAAACAATGGACAGTCACCAAACTGTTGGATTGAGGAGTTGCTAATCTTAGAGCTCACCTTTCCATTCACCACCTGCAAATTTTGGATTAAACTTTCTGTTGATTGTACATGCACTGGTGGACACTCACGTTGGACTTATCAACACACTGGGATTCTTGGACTGTTTTAGGGTATGGACAAAAGAACTGTATTCTTTTAACAGAGTTTACCTAGTTTTATCGTGTTGTTTTAAAGTCTTTTATGTGAACCTTGTAAATACACCAAATCTATTTGAACCAATCTTCTTTTGTCTCATTCTTTTAACCACTAGTCATCTCTCACAGTTAAATCTGACCCCATTTTCGTCTTGTAACTCGGCTGATAAGGCCGATTGTTACACTTGGATGGGAGACCTTTTAACCACTTACGGCCATACCGCGCTGAGAGCGCCCGATCTCGTCTGATCTCGGAAGCTAAGCCGCGTGGGGCCTGGTTAGTACTTGGATGGGAGACCTCCTGGTAATACCAGGTGCTGTAAGCTTTTGCCTTTTCTGCACTATTTATATAATATGCTGGCTTTTACGGAGGCTGATCTTTAAATAGCCCACTTTTTGGAGCAACCCTCGCTTACGGCCATACCGCGCTGAGAGCGCCCGATCTCGTCTGATCTCGGAAGCTAAGCCGCGTCGGGCCTGTTTAGTACTTGGATGGGAGACCGCCTGGGAATACCAGGTGCTGTAAGCTTTTGCCTTTTCTTCACTATTTATATAATATGCTGGCTTTTAGAAAGACGTGTTTTAGCGCTCTATTTATTACAATAATTTAAATGTATTATAGAGTTTTAAGTGTTTTACATGTTTTTTAGGCCATTTTATTACTCTTAACATTTTAAGTGTATGTGTCTTTCATAAATGGATGGTTGGCCTGTCATGTGACTAGACACATGACAGGAAGCAGGAAGTAGAACTGCATAAGAGAGCAGCATTACAAACAATGGACAGTCACCAAACTGTTGGATTGAGGAGTTGCTAATCTTAGAGCTCACCTTTCCATTCACCACCTGCAAATTTTGGATTAAACTTTCTGTTGATTGTACATGCACTGGTGGACACTCACGTTGGACTTATCAACACACTGGGATTCTTGGACTGTTTTAGGGTATGGACAAAAGAACTGTATTCTTTTAACAGAGTTTACCTAGTTTTATCGTGTTGTTTTAAAGTCTTTTATGTGAACCTTGTAAATACACCAAATCTATTTGAACCAATCTTCTTTTGTCTCATTCTTTTAACCACTAGTCATCTCTCACAGTTAAATCTGACCCCATTTTCGTCTTGTAACTCGGCTGATAAGGCCGATTGTTACACTTGGATGGGAGACCGCCAGGGAGTACCAGGTGCTGTAATCAGCCGAGTTACAAGACTAAAATGGGGTCAGATTTAACTGTGAGAGATGACTAGTGGTTAAAAGAAAGAGACATAAAAGAAGATTGGTTCAAATAGATTTCAGGTGCTGTAAGCTTTTGCCTTTTCTTCACTATTTATATAATATGCTGGTTTTTAGAAAGACGTGTTTTACCGCTCTATTTATTACAATCATTTAAATGTATTATAGAGTTTTAAGTGTTTTACATGTTTTTTAGGCCGTTTTATTACTCTTAACATTTTAAGTGTATGTGTCTTTCATAAATGGATGGTTGGCCTGTCATGTGACTAGACACATGACAGGAAGCAGGAAGTAGAACTGCATAAGAGAGCAGCATTCCAAACAACGGACAGTCACCAAACTGTTGGATTGAGGAGTTGCTAATCTTAGAGCTCACCTTTCCATTCACCACCTGCAAACTTTGGATTAAACTTTTTGTGGATTGTACATGCACTGGTGGACACTCACATTGGACTTATCAACACACTGGGATTCTTGGACTGTTTTAGGGTATGGACATATGAACTGTATTCTTTTAACAGAGTTTACCTAGTTTTATCGTGTTGTTTTAAAGTCTTTTATGTGAACCTTGTAAATACACCAAATCTATTTAAACCAATCTTCTTTTATGTCTCATTCTTTTAACCACTAGTCATCTCTCACAGTTAAATCTGACCCCATTTTAGTCTTGTAACTCGGCTGATAAGGCCGATTGTTACACTTGGATGGGAGACCGCCAGGGAGTACCAGGTGCTGTAATCAGCCGAGTTACAAGACTAAAATGGGGTCAGATTTAACTGTGAGAGATGACTAGTGGTTAAAAGAAAGAGACATAAAAGAAGATTGGTTCAAATAGATTTCAGGTGCTGTAAGCTTTTGCCTTTTCTTCACTATTTATATAATATGCTGGTTTTTAGAAAGACGTGTTTTACCGCTCTATTTATTACAATCATTTAAATGTATTATAGAGTTTTAAGTGTTTTACATGTTTTTTAGGCCATTTTATTACTCTTAACATTTTAAGTGTATGTGTCTTTCATAAATGGATGGTTGGCCTGTCATGTGACTAGACACATGACAGGAAGCAGGAAGTAGAACTGCATAAGAGAGCAGCATTCCAAACAACGGACAGTCACCAAACTGTTGGATTGAGGAGTTGCTAATCTTAGAGCTCACCTTTCCATTCACCACCTGCAAACTTTGGATTAAACTTTCTGTGGATTGTACATGCACTGGTGGACACTCACGTTGGACTTATCAACACACTGGGATTCTTGGACTGTTTTAGGGTATGGACAAATGAACTGTATTCTTTTAACAGAGTTTGCCTAGTTTTATCGTGTTGTTTTAAAGTCTTTTATGTGAACCTTGTAAATACACAAAATCTATTTAAACCAATCTTCTTTTATGTCTCATTCTTTTAACCACTAGTCATCTCTCACAGTTAAGTCTGACCCCATTTTAGTCTTGTAACTCGGCTGATAAGGCCGATTGTTACACTTGGATGGGAGACCGCCAGGAAATACCAGGTGCTGTAAGCTTTTGCCTTTTCTTCACTATTTATATAATATGCTGGCTTTTACGGAGGCTGATCTTTAAATAGCCCACTTTTTGGAGCAATCCTCGCTTACGGCCATACCGTGCTGAGAGCGCCCGATCTCGTCTGATCTCGGGAGCTAAGCCGCGTGGGGCCTGGTTAGTACTTGGATGGGAGACCTCTTGGGAATACCAGGTGCTGTAAGCTTTTGCCTTTTCTTCACTATTTATATAATATGCTGGCTTTTAGAAAGACGTGTTTTAGCGCTCTATTTATTACAATAATTTAAATGTATTATAGAGTTTTAAGTGTTTTACATGTTTTTTAGGCCATTTTATTACTCTTAACATTTTAAGTGTATGTGTCTTTCATAAATGGATGGTTGGCCTGTCATGTGACTAGACACATGACAGGAAGCAGGAAGTAGAACTGCATAAGAGAGCAGCATTACAAACAATGGACAGTCACCAAACTGTTGGATTGAGGAGTTGCTAATCTTAGAGCTCACCTTTCCATTCACCACCTGCAAATTTTGGATTAAACTTTCTGTTGATTGTACATGCACTGGTGGACACTCACGTTGGACTTATCAACACACTGGGATTCTTGGACTGTTTTAGGGTATGGACAAAAGAACTGTATTCTTTTAACAGAGTTTACCTAGTTTTATCGTGTTGTTTTAAAGTCTTTTATGTGAACCTTGTAAATACACCAAATCTATTTGAACCAATCTTCTTTTGTCTCATTCTTTTAACCACTAGTCATCTCTCACAGTTAAATCTGACCCCATTTTCGTCTTGTAACTCGGCTGATAAGGCCGATTGTTACACTTGGATGGGAGACCGCCAGGGAGTACCAGGTGCTGTAATCAGCCGAGTTACAAGACTAAAATGGGGTCAGATTTAACTGTGAGAGATGACTAGTGGTTAAAAGAAAGAGACATAAAAGAAGATTGGTTCAAATAGATTTCAGGTGCTGTAAGCTTTTGCCTTTTCTTCACTATTTATATAATATGCTGGTTTTTAGAAAGACGTGTTTTACCGCTCTATTTATTACAATCATTTAAATGTATTATAGAGTTTTAAGTGTTTTAAATGTTTTTTAGGCCATTTTATTACTCTTAACATTTTAAGTGTATGTGTCTTTCATAAATGGATGGTTGGCCTGTCATGTGACTAGACACATGACAGGAAGCAGGAAGTAGAACTGCATAAGAGAGCAGCATTCCAAACAACGGACAGTCACCAAACTGTTGGATTGAGGAGTTGCTAATCTTAGAGCTCACCTTTCCATTCACCACCTGCAAACTTTGGATTAAACTTTCTGTGGATTGTACATGCACTGGTGGACACTCACGTTGGACTTATCAACACACTGGGATTCTTGGACTGTTTTAGGGTATGGACAAATGAACTGTATTCTTTTAACAGAGTTTACCTAGTTTTATCGTGTTGTTTTAAAGTTTTTTATGTGAACCTTGTAAATACACCAAATCTATTTAAACCAATCTTCTTTTATGTCTCATTCTTTTAACCACTAGTCATCTCTCACAGTTAAATCTGACCCCATTTTAGTCTTGTAACTCGGCTGATAAGGCCGATTGTTACACTTGGATGGGAGACCGCCAGGGAGTACCAGGTGCTGTAATCAGCCGAGTTACAAGACTAAAATGGGGTCAGATTTAACTGTGAGAGATGACTAGTGGTTAAAAGAAAGAGACATAAAAGAAGATTGGTTCAAATAGATTTCAGGTGCTGTAAGCTTTTGCCTTTTCTTCACTATTTATATAATATGCTGGTTTTTAGAAAGACGTGTTTTACCGCTCTATTTATTACAATCATTTAAATGTATTATAGAGTTTTAAGTGTTTTACATGTTTTTTAGGCCATTTTATTACTCTTAACATTTTAAGTGTATGTGTCTTTCATAAATGGATGGTTGGCCTGTCATGTGACTAGACACATGACAGGAAGCAGGAAGTAGAACTGCATAAGAGAGCAGCATTCCAAACAACGGACAGTCACCAAACTGTTGGATTGAGGAGTTGCTAATCTTAGAGCTCACCTTTCCATTCACCACCTGCAAACTTTGGATTAAACTTTCTGTGGATTGTACATGCACTGGTGGACACTCACGTTGGACTTATCAACACACTGGGATTCTTGGACTGTTTTAGGGTATGGACAAATGAACTGTATTCTTTTAACAGAGTTTGCCTAGTTTTATCGTGTTGTTTTAAAGTCTTTTATGTGAACCTTGTAAATACACAAAATCTATTTAAACCAATCTTCTTTTATGTCTCATTCTTTTAACCACTAGTCATCTCTCACAGTTAAATCTGACCCCACTTTAGACTTGTAACTCGGCTGATGAGGCCGATTGTTACACTTGGATTGGAGACCGCCAGGAAATACCAGGTGCTGTAAGCTTTTGCCTTTTCTTCACTATTTATATAATATGCTGGCTTTTACGGAGGCTGATCTTTAAATAGCCCACTTTTTGGAGCAATCCTCACTTACGGCCATACCGCGCTGAGAGCGCCCGATCTCGTCTGATCTCGGAAGCTAAGCCGCGTGGGGCCTGGTTAGTACTTGGATGGGAGACCTCCTGGTAATACCAGGTGCTGTAAGCTTTTGCCTTTTCTGCACTATTTATATAATATGCTGGCTTTTACGGAGGCTGATCTTTAAATAGCCCACTTTTTGGAGCAACCCTCGCTTACGGCCATACCGCGCTGAGAGCGCCCGATCTCGTCTGATCTCGGAAGCTAAGCCGCGTCGGGCCTGTTTAGTACTTGGATGGGAGACCGCCTGGGAATACCAGGTGCTGTAAGCTTTTGCCTTTTCTTCACTATTTATATAATATGCTGGCTTTTAGAAAGACGTGTTTTAGCGCTCTATTTATTACAATAATTTAAATGTATTATAGAGTTTTAAGTGTTTTACATGTTTTTTAGGCCATTTTATTACTCTTAACATTTTAAGTGTATGTGTCTTTCATAAATGGATGGTTGGCCTGTCATGTGACTAGACACATGACAGGAAGCAGGAAGTAGAACTGCATAAGAGAGCAGCATTACAAACAATGGACAGTCACCAAACTGTTGGATTGAGGAGTTGCTAATCTTAGAGCTCACCTTTCCATTCACCACCTGCAAATTTTGGATTAAACTTTCTGTTGATTGTACATGCACTGGTGGACACTCACGTTGGACTTATCAACACACTGGGATTCTTGGACTGTTTTAGGGTATGGACAAAAGAACTGTATTCTTTTAACAGAGTTTACCTAGTTTTATCGTGTTGTTTTAAAGTCTTTTATGTGAACCTTGTAAATACACCAAATCTATTTGAACCAATCTTCTTTTGTCTCATTCTTTTAACCACTAGTCATCTCTCACAGTTAAATCTGACCCCATTTTCGTCTTGTAACTCGGCTGATAAGGCCGATTGTTACACTTGGATGGGAGACCGCCAGGGAGTACCAGGTGCTGTAATCAGCCGAGTTACAAGACTAAAATGGGGTCAGATTTAACTGTGAGAGATGACTAGTGGTTAAAAGAAAGAGACGTAAAAGAAGATTGGTTCAAATAGATTTCAGGTGCTGTAAGCTTTTGCCTTTTCTTCACTATTTATATAATATGCTGGTTTTTAGAAAGACGTGTTTTACCGCTCTATTTATTACAATCATTTAAATGTATTATAGAGTTTTAAGTGTTTTACATGTTTTTTAGGCCGTTTTATTACTCTTAACATTTTAAGTGTATGTGTCTTTCATAAATGGATGGTTGGCCTGTCATGTGACTAGACACATGACAGGAAGCAGGAAGTAGAACTGCATAAGAGAGCAGCATTCCAAACAACGGACAGTCACCAAACTGTTGGATTGAGGAGTTGCTAATCTTAGAGCTCACCTTTCCATTCACCACCTGCAAACTTTGGATTAAACTTTCTGTGGATTGTACATGCACTGGTGGACACTCACATTGGACTTATCAACACACTGGGATTCTTGGACTGTTTTAGGGTATGGACATATGAACTGTATTCTTTTAACAGAGTTTACCTAGTTTTATCGTGTTGTTTTAAAGTCTTTTATGTGAACCTTGTAAATACACCAAATCTATTTAAACCAATCTTCTTTTATGTCTCATTCTTTTAACCACTAGTCATCTCTCACAGTTAAATCTGACCCCATTTTAGTCTTGTAACTCGGCTGATAAGGCCGATTGTTACACTTGGATGGGAGACCGCCAGGAAATACCAGGTGCTGTAAGCTTTTGCCTTTTCTTCACTATTTATATAATATGCTGGCTTTTACGGAGGCTGATCTTTAAATAGCCCACTTTTTGTAGCAATCCTCACTTACGGCCATACCGCGCTGAGAGCGCCCGATCTCGTCTGATCTCGGAAGCTAAGCCGCGTGGGGCCTGGTTAGTACTTGGATGGGAGACCTCCTGGTAATACCAGGTGCTGTAAGCTTTTGCCTTCTCTGCACTATTTATATAATATGCTGGCTTTTACGGAGGCTGATCTTTAAATAGCCCACTTTTTGGAGCAACCCTCGCTTACGGCCATACCGCGCTGAGAGCGCCCGATCTCGTCTGATCTCGGAAGCTAAGCCGCGTCGGGCCTGTTTAGTACTTGGATGGGAGACCGCCTGGGAATACCAGGTGCTGTAAGCTTTTGCCTTTTCTTCACTATTTATATAATATGCTGGCTTTTAGAAAGACGTGTTTTAGCGCTCTATTTATTACAATAATTTAAATGTATTATAGAGTTTTAAGTGTTTTACATGTTTTTTAGGCCATTTTATTACTCTTAACATTTTAAGTGTATGTGTCTTTCATAAATGGATGGTTGGCCTGTCATGTGACTAGACACATGACAGGAAGCAGGAAGTAGAACTGCATAAGAGAGCAGCATTACAAACAATGGACAGTCACCAAACTGTTGGATTGAGGAGTTGCTAATCTTAGAGCTCACCTTTCCATTCACCACCTGCAAACTTTGGATTAAACTTTCTGTGGATTGTACATGCACTGGTGGACACTCACGTTGGACTTATCAACACACTGGGATTCTTGGACTGTTTTAGGGTATGGACAAATGAACTGTATTCTTTTAACAGAGTTTACCTAGTTTTATCGTGTTGTTTTAAAGTCTTTTATGTGAACCTTGTAAATACACCAAATCTATTTAAACCAATCTTCTTTTATGTCTCATTCTTTTAACCACTAGTCATCTCTCACAGTTAAATCTGACACCATTTTCGTCTTGTAACTCGGCTGATAAGGCCGATTGTTACACTTGGATGGGAGACCGCCAGGGAGTACCAGGTGCTGTAATCAGCCGAGTTACAAGACTAAAATGGGGTCAGATTTAACTGTGAGAGATGACTAGTGGTTAAAAGAAAGAGACATAAAAGAAGATTGGTTCAAATAGATTTCAGGTGCTGTAAGCTTTTGCCTTTTCTTCACTATTTATATAATATGCTGGTTTTTAGAAAGACGTGTTTTACCGCTCTATTTATTACAATCATTTAAATGTATTATAGAGTTTTAAGTGTTTTACATGTTTTTTAGGCCATTTTATTACTCTTAACATTTTAAGTGTATGTGTCTTTCATAAATGGATGGTTGGCCTGTCATGTGACTAGACACATGACAGGAAGCAGGAAGTAGAACTGCATAAGAGAGCAGCATTCCAAACAACGGACAGTCACCAAACTGTTGGATTGAGGAGTTGCTAATCTTAGAGCTCACCTTTCCATTCACCACCTGCAAACTTTGGATTAAACTTTCTGTGGATTGTACATGCACTGGTGGACACTCACGTTGGACTTATCAACACACTGGGATTCTTGGACTGTTTTAGGGTATGGACAAATGAACTGTATTCTTTTAACAGAGTTTGCCTAGTTTTATCGTGTTGTTTTAAAGTCTTTTATGTGAACCTTGTAAATACACCAAATCTATTTAAACCAATCTTCTTTTATGTCTCATTCTTTTAACCACTAGTCATCTCTCACAGTTAAATCTGACCCCATTTTAGTCTTGTAACTCGGCTGATAAGGCCGATTGTTACACTTGGATGGGAGACCGCCAGGAAATACCAGGTGCTGTAAAGCTTTTGCCTTTTCTTCACTATTTATATAATATGCTGGCTTTTACGGAGGCTGATCTTTAAATAGCCCACTTTTTGGAGCAACCCTCGCTTACGGCCATACCGTGCTGAGAGCGCCCGATCTCATCTGATCTCGGAAGCTAAGCAGCGTCGGGCCTGGTTAGTACTTGGATGGGAGACCGCCTGGGAATACCAGGTGCTGTAAGCTTCTGCCTTTTCTTCACTATTTATATAATATGCTGGCTTTTACGGAGGCTGATCTTTAAATAGCCCACTTTTTGGAGCAACCCTCGCTTACGGCCATACCGCGCTGAGAGCGCCCGATCTCGTCTGATCTCGGAAGCTAAGCAGCGTCGGGCCTGGTTAGTACTTGGATGGGAGACCGCCTGGGAATACCAGGTGCTGTAAGCTTTTGCCTTTTCTTCACTATTTATATAATATGCTGGCTTTAAGAAAGACATGTTTTAGCGCTCTATTTATTACAATAATTTAAATGTATTATAGAGTTTTAAGTGTTTTACATGTTTTAGGCCATTTTATTACTCTTAACATTTTAAGTGTATGTGTCTTTCATAAATGGATGGTTGGCCTGTCATGTGACTAGACATATGACAGGAAGCAGGAAGTAGAACTGCATAAGAGAGCAGCATTACAAACAATGGACAGTCACCAAACTGTTGGATTGAGGAGTTGCTAATCTTAGAGCTCACCTTTCCATTCACCACCTGCAAATTTTGGATTAAACTTTCTGTTGATTGTACATGCACTGGTGGACACTCACGTTGGACTTATCAACACACTGGGATTCTTGGACTGTTTTAGGGTATGGACAAAAGAACTGTATTCTTTTAACAGAGTTTACCTAGTTTTATCGTGTTGTTTTAAAGTCTTTTATGTGAACCTTGTAAATACACCAAATCTATTTGAACCAATCTTCTTTTGTCTCATTCTTTTAACCACTAGTCATCTCTCACAGTTAAATCTGACCCCATTTTCGTCTTGTAACTCGGCTGATAAGGCCGATTGTTACACTTGGATGGGAGACCGCCAGGGAGTACCAGGTGCTGTAATCAGCCGAGTTACAAGACTAAAATGGGGTCAGATTTAACTGTGAGAGATGACTAGTGGTTAAAAGAAAGAGACATAAAAGAAGATTGGTTCAAATAGATTTCAGGTGCTGTAAGCTTTTGCCTTTTCTTCACTATTTATATAATATGCTGGTTTTTAGAAAGACGTGTTTTACCGCTCTATTTATTACAATCATTTAAATGTATTATAGAGTTTTAAGTGTTTTACATGTTTTTTAGGCCGTTTTATTACTCTTAACATTTTAAGTGTATGTGTCTTTCATAAATGGATGGTTGGCCTGTCATGTGACTAGACACATGACAGGAAGCAGGAAGTAGAACTGCATAAGAGAGCAGCATTCCAAACAACGGACAGTCACCAAACTGTTGGATTGAGGAGTTGCTAATCTTAGAGCTCACCTTTCCATTCACCACCTGCAAACTTTGGATTAAACTTTCTGTGGATTGTACATGCACTGGTGGACACTCACATTGGACTTATCAACACACTGGGATTCTTGGACTGTTTTAGGGTATGGACATATGAACTGTATTCTTTTAACAGAGTTTACCTAGTTTTATCGTGTTGTTTTAAAGTCTTTTATGTGAACCTTGTAAATACACCAAATCTATTTAAACCAATCTTCTTTTATGTCTCATTCTTTTAACCACTAGTCATCTCTCACAGTTAAATCTGACCCCATTTTAGTCTTGTAACTCGGCTGATAAGGCCGATTGTTACACTTGGATGGGAGACCGCCAGGAAATACCAGGTGCTGTAAGCTTTTGCCTTTTCTTCACTATTTATATAATATGCTGGCTTTTACGGAGGCTGATCTTTAAATAGCCCACTTTTTGTAGCAATCCTCACTTACGGCCATACCGCGCTGAGAGCGCCCGATCTCGTCTGATCTCGGAAGCTAAGCCGCGTGGGGCCTGGTTAGTACTTGGATGGGAGACCTCCTGGTAATACCAGGTGCTGTAAGCTTTTGCCTTTTCTGCACTATTTATATAATATGCTGGCTTTTACGGAGGCTGATCTTTAAATAGCCCACTTTTTGGAGCAACCCTCGCTTACGGCCATACCGCGCTGAGAGCGCCCGATCTCGTCTGATCTCGGAAGCTAAGCCGCGTCGGGCCTGTTTAGTACTTGGATGGGAGACCGCCTGGGAATACCAGGTGCTGTAAGCTTTTGCCTTTTCTTCACTATTTATATAATATGCTGGCTTTTAGAAAGACGTGTTTTAGCGCTCTATTTATTACAATAATTTAAATGTATTATAGAGTTTTAAGTGTTTTACATGTTTTTTAGGCCATTTTATTACTCTTAACATTTTAAGTGTATGTGTCTTTCATAAATGGATGGTTGGCCTGTCATGTGACTAGACACATGACAGGAAGCAGGAAGTAGAACTGCATAAGAGAGCAGCATTACAAACAATGGACAGTCACCAAACTGTTGGATTGAGGAGTTGCTAATCTTAGAGCTCACCTTTCCATTCACCACCTGCAAATTTTGGATTAAACTTTCTGTTGATTGTACATGCACTGGTGGACACTCACGTTGGACTTATCAACACACTGGGATTCTTGGACTGTTTTAGGGTATGGACAAAAGAACTGTATTCTTTTAACAGAGTTTACCTAGTTTTATCGTGTTGTTTTAAAGTCTTTTATGTGAACCTTGTAAATACACCAAATCTATTTGAACCAATCTTCTTTTGTCTCATTCTTTTAACCACTAGTCATCTCTCACAGTTAAATCTGACCCCATTTTCGTCTTGTAACTCGGCTGATAAGGCCGATTGTTACACTTGGATGGGAGACCGCCAGGGAGTACCAGGTGCTGTAATCAGCCGAGTTACAAGACTAAAATGGGGTCAGATTTAACTGTGAGAGATGACTAGTGGTTAAAAGAAAGAGACATAAAAGAAGATTGGTTCAAATAGATTTCAGGTGCTGTAAGCTTTTGCCTTTTCTTCACTATTTATATAATATGCTGGTTTTTAGAAAGACGTGTTTTACCGCTCTATTTATTACAATCATTTAAATGTATTATAGAGTTTTAAGTGTTTTACATGTTTTTTAGGCCGTTTTATTACTCTTAACATTTTAAGTGTATGTGTCTTTCATAAATGGATGGTTGGCCTGTCATGTGACTAGACACATGACAGGAAGCAGGAAGTAGAACTGCATAAGAGAGCAGCATTCCAAACAACGGACAGTCACCAAACTGTTGGATTGAGGAGTTGCTAATCTTAGAGCTCACCTTTCCATTCACCACCTGCAAACTTTGGATTAAACTTTTTGTGGATTGTACATGCACTGGTGGACACTCACATTGGACTTATCAACACACTGGGATTCTTGGACTGTTTTAGGGTATGGACATATGAACTGTATTCTTTTAACAGAGTTTACCTAGTTTTATCGTGTTGTTTTAAAGTCTTTTATGTGAACCTTGTAAATACACCAAATCTATTTAAACCAATCTTCTTTTATGTCTCATTCTTTTAACCACTAGTCATCTCTCACAGTTAAATCTGACCCCATTTTAGTCTTGTAACTCGGCTGATAAGGCCGATTGTTACACTTGGATGGGAGACCGCCAGGAAATACCAGGTGCTGTAAGCTTTTGCCTTTTCTTCACTATTTATATAATATGCTGGTTTTTACGGAGGCTGATCTTTAAATAGCCCACTTTTTGGAGCAACCCTCGCTTACGGCCATACCGTGCTGAGAGCGCCCGATCTCATCTGATCTCGGAAGCTAAGCAGCATCAGGCCTGGTTAGTACTTGGATGGGAGACCGCCTGGGAATACCAGGTGCTGTAAGCATCTGCCTTTTCTTCACTATTTATATAATATGCTGGCTTTTACGGAGGCTGATCTTTAAATAGCCCACTTTTTGGAGCAACCCTCGCTTACGGCCATACCGCGCTGAGAGCGCCCGATCTCGTCTGATCTCGGAAGCTAAGCAGTGTCGGGCCTGGTTAGTACTTGGATGGGAGACAGCCTGGGAATACCAGGTGCTGTAAGCTTTTGCCTTTTCTTCACTATTTATATAATATGCTGGCTTTAAGAAAGACGTGTTTTAGCGCTCTATTTATTACAATAATTTAAATGTATTATAGAGTTTTAAGTGTTTTACATGTTTTTTAGGCCATTTTATTACTCTTAACATTTTAAGTGTATGTGTCTTTCATAAATGGATGGTTGGCCTGTCATGTGACTAGACATATGACAGGAAGCAGGAAGTAGAACTGCATAAGAGAGCAGCATTCCAAACAACAGACAGTCACCAAACTGTTGGATTGAGGAGTTGCTAATCTTAGAGCTCACCTTTCCATTCACCACCTGCAAACTTTGGATTAAACTTTCTGTGGATTGTACATGCACTGGTGGACACTCACGTTGGACTTATCAACACACTGGGATTCTTGGACTGTTTTAGGGTATGGACAAATGAACTGTATTCTTTTAACAGAGTTTACCTAGTTTTATCGTGTTGTTTTAAAGTCTTTTATGTGAACCTTGTAAATACACCAAATCTATTTAAACCAATCTTCTTTTATGTCTCATTCTTTTAACCACTAGTCATCTCTCACAGTTAAATCTGACACCATTTTAGTCTTGTAACTCGGCTGATAAGGCCGATTGTTACACTTGGATGGGAGACCGCCAGGAAATACCAGGTGCTGTAAGCTTTTGCCTTTTCTTCACTATTTATATAATATGCTGGCTTTTACGGAGGCTGATCTTTAAATAGCCCACTTTTTGGAGCAACCCTCGCTTACGGCCATACCGTGCTGAGAGCGCCCGATCTCATCTGATCTCGGAAGCTAAGCAGCATCGGTCCTGGTTAGTACTTGGATGGGAGACCGCCTGGGAATACCAGGTGCTGTAAGCTTCTGCCTTTTCTTCACTATTTATATAATATGCTGGCTTTTACGGAGGCTGATCTTTAAATAGCCCACTTTTTGGAGCAACCCTCGCTTACGGCCATACCGCCACCTGAGAGCGCTAGAGAGCAACAGGAAGTGGTTGGCAGCAGTTGGGAGAGGAAGGCTCTCCTCCATTTTGTGTTTGATTTTTTTTGTTTGTTTTGTGAGTGGTTTTACTTTAAGTTAGTTTTTTTGTGTTTTTTTTTCAGTTATAAAACCACCTAACAGCAGCATTTTTGCTGGCTGGAGGGTGGTTAAACCTTTTTTTTCTTAACTTATTTTTCTTTAAAAAAACCGGACGGATTAATGGATTACGAAACAGAACTGGCTGGAGAGAGACGGATGGCAAACGACACTGGACTGGCAGGAGGAACACGCACGGCAATGGACACTGGACTGGCTGGAGGAACATGCACGGCAAACGAGACTGGACTGGCAGGAGGAACACGCACGGCAAACGACATTGGACTGGATAAACGACCACGAGCTACAAATGGAAAAAAACAGGAAGTAAGAGAAAAGTTTGTTGAGCGACAATATTTAAAGGAAGCTACAGTGATTGTGAATGTGGAGAATGTGATTGGGGTGAGAGCGGAGGACATTATTAAAGCTGTAACGGAACAATGTGGACATGGCAAAATTTTAGCACTAAGACCAAGACAAGGGAAAGAATACGAACTGACAATGGAAAAAGAAGAAACGTGTGAAAAACTAATTGATGGACTAAGAATAAAAGGAGTGGACTGTGAAGTAAAAAATCTACAAAACAGGGATTATGTTGTTTCCTTCATGCACCTGCCTGTCTACCTGGATGACAAAGAAATTTTAGGAAAATTGGAGGGATGGGGAGTTGATCCCATTACCAAAATTAAAAGAAGACGCTACCCGGGCACCGACATTGAAGATGGAACAAGGTTCCTTAAGGTGAGGTTCCCCAAGCAAGTGGCATCGTTGCCATATAGCACACGGCTAGAAACAGCCGAAGGGCCGCAGTACTTCCGGGTGATGCACAGCCATCAGGTGAAGACCTGTAGGCTGTGCATGAGCCCGGATCACCTGCTAATAGAATGCCCAAATTTTGTGTGCTACAAATGTGAGGAGAGGGGACATTTTGCACGAGATTGCAATGCTGTCAGGTGCCCGGGGTGTCAGGAAGTTTTAAATAAATGTGAATGTTGGATGGAGGGAGAGGAAGGAGGAAGGGAAGAACAGGTGGGCAGACAGGTGCATGAAGGAAACAACGAGGAGGAAGGACTACAACAAAAAGAAACGGAAGGAGGACCGAGCTGCAGAGAGGAAGGAGAAAGAAGAGAAGACAACATTAATAATAACGAACAAACAGTGGAGCAGGACACTCAATGGACAGAGATGGAGATGTCGGATAGTTTTAATACTTTTCTGGGTGATGTGGAGAGAGATGGACAAGGAAGGTTGGATCAAGTTAAAGAAACGGACAATGAAGAGGGAATAAAGGTGGACAAAATGGACAAAGACAGAGGAGGGAAAGGACAAATAAGAAGGAGAGCACTGAAGGTAAAACCAAATTTGGAAAGTGCAAGAAAAAAGATTATGACAGAGACTAACAGATTTGATGTGCTAAGGGTCCTGGAGGGAGAAAATGATGAATAATGATTTTTATGTATTTTTTTTATTTACTTTTAATGGTTTTAAGTTGTGTTGCTTTTAATGCAAGGGGTCTGATGGACATGAGGAAGTTTGAAAAAGTAAAAGAAAAATGTAAAAGAGAAGACATTGTTGCATTACAAGAAACAAACTGGAGAGAAAATGTGATGAATGATTATAAAAAGAGATGGGATGGAGGTATTTTATATAATAATGGAGATGGACGGGCTGGGAGAGGTGTGGCTTTTTTAATGAAGGACGATGTTTTTAAAGTGAGTAAAAGTGTGTATAAGGACAAGATGGGGAAATGTTTGGTAGTTGAGACAAAATATGAAGGAAGAGATTTGATTTTAGTAAATGTACATGCACCAGTGGAAGATAAGGAAAAGAAAGAGTTTTTTAATGTTTTAAGAAACATTGTAAAGAAGTATAAAGAAATAATTATGATGGGGGATTTTAACACAGTTTTTAGTAAACAGGATATGGCTGAAGGAATGGTTTTTAAAACAGATACAGGAAGAAAAGAATTAAAAGCATTAATGGATGAAAATAATATGATAGATGTGTGGAGAGAAAGAAATGAAAAGAAAAAAGAATTTTCGAGAATACAAATAGTAGGGCAGTTTGTATGCCAAACTAGAATTGACTATGTTTTATGTACAAGAAATGTGGAGAATTTTATAGAAAATATTAAGTACAAAGAAACAAGTTTTAGCGATCATAAGATTTTATCTTTTAAGTTGGACTGGAGTCAAATGCAAAGAGGTCCGGGAGTATGGATTTTAAATACACAGATTTTAAAGAATGAAGATTATGTTTTAAAAGTGAAAGAAATTATAGAAAAAGAAAAGGAAAATGGAATGTATGAAGAGGATAAGAGAATATGGTGGGAGAGTGTAAAGTTTTTAATCAAAAAATTCTCAATCAGGTATTGTAGTGTTATTCAGAAATGCAAAAGATCCAAAGAAAGAGGAATAAAGGAAAGTTTGGAAATGGAACTGAATAAAGAATTTCAAGACATACAAAAGATAAAGGAAATGGAGGGGAAACTGAAAGAAATAGAAGAAAAGGAATATGAGGGGGCGAGGTTAAGAAGCAAAGCAAAATATGTGGTGGAGGGAGAAAAATGTACAAAGTTCTTTTTTGATCTGGAAAAAAAGAGAGGGAAAGCTGAAACGATAAAAGAAATAAGAGGGGAAAATGGGGAAATTGTAGAAGGGAATGAAAAGATTTTAAAAGAAATAAAGAATTTTTATGAGGATCTGTTTAGTGCAAGGGGGGTGGAAGAGGAGGAAAAAAAGGAACTGTTGAATCAGATAAAAGCAAAAGTAAGTGAGGAACATAAAAAAGAATGTGACCAAGAAATCAGGGAAGACGAGATTGAAAGAGCAATAAATCAACTGAATAAAAAGAAAAGTCCAGGAATAGATGGTTTGGGAACTGAATTTTATGTTTGTTTTAAAGAAGTTTTAACAAAGATTTTAAATGAGGTTTTTAAAGAAATTTTTGAAAAGGAAGAGATTAATGAAAGAACAAGGATGGGGTTAATGAAATTGATATATAAAAGGAAAGGAGAAAAAGTAGATCTAAAAAACTACAGACCAATCACGATGTTGAATACAGATCTTAAGATTTTAGCGAAGGTTTTAGCAAACAGATTAAAGGAAGTAATGCCAAGTATAATTAAAACAAACCAAGCATATGGAGTCAAAGGAAGAGATATAGCCGACATAACAATGAGTATAAGGGACACGATATGGTACATGAAAGAAAAAAATGAAGAAGGATATATAATTAGTTTGGATTTTGAAAAAGCTTTTGATAGGGTTGAGCACGGGTATTTATTTGAGGTTTTAAGGAGTTTTGGGTTCGGGGAAAATTTTATTAAATGGATTGAGATTTTATATAAGGGTGCACTAACAAAGATAAAATGTAATGGGTTTTTAACAGAGTGTTTTAAAATAACAAGGTCAATAAGACAGGGTTGTCCACTCTCAGCATTATTGTACTCACTTGTTTCTGAACCCTTGGGACTGGCTATAAAACAGAATGAAAGAATAATAGGGATAGAAATTGAGGGAAATAAGGCTGAGGGGAAAGTTTTTCAATATGCTGATGACACAACAATAATTGTAAAGGGAAAAGAGAGTGTTAAAGAAGTTATGAAGTTGGTAAAAGAATATTGTAGTGGGTCTGGAAGTAAAGTAAATGAGGAGAAAACGGTATATATGAGATTTGGTAAAGCTATGGTTTTAATGGATTGTTTTAATTTTAAGGAAGTGATGATGGAAATGAGGATTTTAGGAGTTGTAATGGGAAAGAATGAGAGGAAAGTAAGAGATGAAATGTGGGAGCAACTAGTAACAGATATAGAGAGAAGATTAAATTTTTGGAAATTGAGAACTTTAAACTTGAAGGGGAAGGTTTTAATATTGAATGTTTTAATGGTTTCTAAACTTTGGTATGTTTTATATGTTTCTGAAATACCTTTATGGACAGAACGGAGGTTGAAGAAATGTTTTCTTGACTTTTTATGGGAGGGGAAACCAGCAAGGATTGCACATAATACGATTTTAGGGGCGATAGAGAAGGGGGGCTTAGGTTTAATGGATGTGGAACAGCGAAAAAATGCGTTGAGAGTAAAAATTGTTAAGAAATACCTGCAACAAGATAACAAAACTGAGTGGAAAAAAACAATGAAATACTTTTTAAACAAATGTGGGGATTTTAACATGGGGGACGGAATATTATGGATGAAAACAAAAATTTGGATGACGGAAGGATTACCCGAATTTTATAGAGAAATTTTTAGTGCCTGGGGGAATTTTTTAACGAAAATCGAGTACAATCCGCATGGAAGAGAAAACATTTTAAATCAACCTCTGTTCTTAAATAACAACATTTTAAAACAAGAGAAAGCAATATTTTTTAAAAAATGGATGGATGTGGGGATAACAAGAGTGAGAGATGTTTTGTATGAATTTAAAGAGGGTTTTTTACCGATACAATATATTGTGGATGCGATGGAGGAAGCAAAAGAAGAATACAGTAAACAAGAAATAACAAATAAATATGAAATTATTAAAAATGCAATACCCAAAGAGTGGATTAAAAGAATAGAGAGTATGGAAGGAGAGCAAACAGAGGGAAATATTTTTGTGAAACTGGGGGGAAAAATGTATGATTTTAAAGAATGTACTGTAAAAATGTTTTATTGTGTTTTTAGAGATGGTGTTTTTAAAGAGCCGATTGTAAATAAGTACTGGGTGGAAAAATTCAAGGATCTAAAAGAAGAATGTATATGGAGAAACATGAGGGGGAGGTGTGTTGAAACAAAGTTAGGATGTTTGGAATATTTTATAAGGCATAAAGCGGTTTTTACTGAGTCTGTTTTAAACAAGGTGGGAATGGAACAAAATCCAATGTGTAAAGTGTGTCATGAAAAAGAAGAGGGGATTTTACATTTGTTTTTATATTGTAAAGAATTGGAGGATTTTCTAAGGAAATGTAAATGTTTAATTAAAGATGTGAGCGAAGGTTGGGATGAAAGTGTAATGGAATGGAAAAGAGTAGTGATGTTTGGTTGGGAAAAGAAGGGTCAACACAAAAAGTTTATAAATCTGTGTATAATGTTAATGAAAAGCACAATTTGGGAAAGAAGAATTGTGGCCAAAAAAAGAAAAAATGGTGTTAGAGGTTTGGACTGTTTTTAAAAGGAAAATAGAAGTATATGTAGAACAATTATATGTGTATTTTAAAAGTGAAAATATGCTGAAAGCTTTTTATGATGTTTTTACACCAACAGTTTGTAATGTTTTAGAGAATTTCATGTGCAAATTGCCAGGAAGAGAAAGAGCTTTCTAAATCTTAAGTATAAAAGGCATGATTTTAAACAAAAAATACGAGATGAGTAGATTATATTTTATCTTATTTTTAATTTTTTTTTTCTTTTCTTTCGTCTTTGTGTGGACAACTATATTGTATTGTTGATGTTTCTATTGGTTGAAAATTCATCTTATGTTTAATGTGTTCCTTTTGCTTTGTTGATGATAATGTGATGTATTTTTTCATGTTTATTTATTTTATGTCGTGAGACTTCTAATGTGAAGCACACATTGGAAAATTTGTATTATGAAATTTCTTTAATAAAAAAAAAAAAAAAAAAAAAAAAAAAAAAAGCTCGATGGATCGAAACCATCCTCTGCTAAGCTTGTGTCACTTTTATATGTGCCCAGGTGCTGCAAGAGAAGTTAGAAATGTGTGCAAGATTCAAGTTATGTTGAAAAGACCAGTGCACAGGCCCTACATCAAGACAAGCAGATTGGCTCAGCGGAAGCGTGCTGGGCCCATAACCCAGAGGTCGGTGGATCGAAACCATCCTCTGCTGAGCTTGTGTCACTTTTATATGTGCCCAGGTGCTGCAAGACAAGTTAGAAATGTGTGCAAGATTCAAGTTATGTTGAAAAGACCAGTGCACAGGCTCTACATCAAGACAAGCAGAGTGGCGCAGCGGAAGCGTGCTGGCCCTATAACCCAGAGCTCGATGGATCGAAACCATCCTCTGCTAAGCTTGTTTCACTTTTATATGTGCCCAGGTGCTACAAGACAAGTTAGAAATGTGTGGAAGATTCGTTATGTTGAAAAGACCAGTGCACAGGCTTTACATCAAGACAAGCAGAGTGGCGCAGCGGAAGAGTGCTGGGCCCATAACCCAGAGGTCGATGGATCGAAACCATCCCCTGCTAAGCTTGTTTCACTTTTATTTCTGCCCAAGTGCTTCAAGACAAGTTAGAAATTTGTGCAAGAATCATGTTATGTTGAAAAGACCAGTGCACGAGCTCCACATCACGTCAAGCAGAGTGGCGCAGCGGAAGCATGCTGGGCCCATAACCCAGAGGTCGATGGATCGAAACCATCCTCTGCTAAGCTTGTGTCACTTTTATATGTGCCCAGGTGCTGCAAGACAATTTATAAATGTGTGCAAGATTCGTTATGTTGAAAAGACCAGTGCACAGACTCTACTTCAAGACAAGCAGAGTGGCGCAGCGGAAGCGTGCTGGGCCCATAACCCAGAGGTCGATGGATCGAAGCCATCCTCTGCTAAGCTTGTTTCACTTTTATTTGTGCCCAAGTGCTTCAAGACAATTTAGAAATTTGTGCAAGAATCATGTTATGTTGAAAAGACCAGTGCACAAACTCTACCTCAAGTCAAGCAGAGTGGCGCAGCGGAAGCGTGCTGGGCCCATATCCCAGAGGTCGATGGATCGAAACCATTCTCTGCTAAGCTTGTGTCACTTTTATATGTGCCCAGGTGCTGCAAGACAAGTTAGAAATGTGTGCCAGAATCAAGTGATGTTGAAAAGACCAGTGTACGGGCTCTACATCAAGGCGAGCAGAGTGGTGCAGCGAAAGCGTGCTGGGCCCATAACCCAGAGGTCGATGGATCGAAACCATCCTCTGCTAAGACTTCTGAGCTTGTATATATGACAGAGCCCCCAAAAAAGAGAAATGTTCAGAGCCTGTTCGTGAAAACCTGAAGTCACTTGGTCCTCTCACAAAAGTTGTTCATCCAGAAGCTGAATGAGATGAAGAACTAAAAGAAAAAGTAAACAGCTGCATGACAGCCCCAGTGGCCTAATGGATAAGGCTCTGGCCTCCTAAGCCAGAGATTGTGGGTTCGAGTCCCATCTGGGGTGACTTTCAGCAGAGTGGAGCAGCAAAAGTGTGCTGGGCCCAGAAGTCGATGGATTGAAACCATCCTCTGCTAAGATTGTTTCACTTTTATATGTGCTCAGGTGCTGCAAGACAAGTTAGAAATGTGTGCAAGATTCGTTATGTTGAAAAGACCAGTGCACAGGCCCTACATCAAGACAAGCAGAGTGGCGCAGCGGAAGCGTGCTGGGCCCATAACCCAGAGGTCGATGGATCGAAACCATCCTCTCCTAAGCTTGTTTCACTTTTATTTGTGCCCAGGTGCTGCAAGACAATTTAGAAATGTGTGCAAGATTCGTTATGTTGAAAAGACCAGTGCACAAACTCTACATCAAGACAAGCAGAGTGGCGCAGCGGAAGCGTGCTGGGCCCATAACCCAGAGGTCGATGGATCGAAACCATCCTCTGCTAAGCTTGTTTCACTTTTATTTGTGCCCAAGTGCTTCAAGACAAGTTAGAAATTTGTGCAAGAATCATGTTATGTTGAAAAGACCAGTGCACGAGCTCCACATCAAGTCAAGCAGAGTGGCGCAGCGGAAGCGTGCTGGGCCCATAATCCAGAGCTCGATGGATCGAAACCATCCTCTGCTAAGCTTGTGTCACTTTTATATGTGCCCAGGTGCTGCAAGAGAAGTTAGAAATGTGTGCAAGATTCAAGTTATGTTGAAAAGACCAGTGCACAGGCCCTACATCAAGACAAGCAGAGTGGCGCAGCGGAAGCGTGCTGGGCCCATAACCCAGAGGTCGGTGGATCGAAACCATCCTCTGCTGAGCTTGTTTCACTTTTATTCGTGCCCAAGTGCTTCAAGACAAGTTGGAAATTTGTGCAAGAATCATGTTGTGTTGAAAAGACCAGTGCACGAGCTCTACATCAAGTCAAGCAGAGTGGTGCAGCGGAAGCGTGCTGTGCCCATAACCCAGAGGTCGATGGATCGAAACCATTCTCTGCTAAGCTTGTGTCACTTTTATATGTGCCCAGGTGCTGCAAGACAAATTAGAAATGTGTGCAAGATTCGTTATGTTGAAAAGACCAGTGCACAGACTCTACATCAAGACAAGCAGAGTGGCGCAGCGGAAGAGTGCTGGGCCCATAACCCAGACGTCGATGGATCGAAACCATCCTCTGCTAAGCTTGTTTCACTTTTATTTGTGCCCAAGTGCTTCAAGACAAGTTAGAAATTTGTGCAAGAATCATGTTATGTTGAAAAGACCAGTGCACGAGCTCCACGTCAAGTCAAGCAGAGTGGCGCAGCGGAAGCGTGCTGGGCCCATAACCCAGAGGTCGATGGATCGAAACCATCCTCTGCTAAGCTTGTGTCACTTTTTTATGTGCCCAGGTGCTGCAAGACAATTTAGAAATCTGTGCAAGATTCGTTATGTTGAAAAGACCAGTGCACAGACTCTACATCAAGAAAAGCAGTGTGGCGTGCTGGGCCCATAACCCAGAGGTCGATGGATCGAAACCATCCTCTGCTAAGCTTGTTTCACTTTTATTTGTGCCCAAGTGCTTCAAGACAAGTTAGAAATTTGTGCAAGAATCATGTTATGGGTAAAAGACCAGTGCACAAGCTCCACATCAAGTCAAGCTGAGTGGCGCAGCAGAAGCGTGCTGGGTCCATAACCCAGAGGTCGATGGATCGAAACCATCCTCTGCTAAGATTGTTTCACTTTTATATGTGCTCAGATGCTGCACGACAAGTTAGAAATGTGTGCCAGAATCAAGTGATGTTGAAAAGACCAGTGTACGGGCTCTACATCAAGGCGAGCAGAGTGGTGCAGCGAAAGCGTGCTGGGCCCATAACCCAGAGGTCGATGGATCGAAACCATCCTCTGCTAAGCTTGTGTCACTTTTATATGTGCCCAGGTGCTGCAAGACAAGTTAGAAATGTGTGCAAGATTCAAGTTATGTTGAAAAGACCAGTGCACAGGCTCTACATCAAGACAAGCAGAGTGGCGCAGCGGAAGCGTGCTGGCCCTATAACCCAGAGCTCGATGGATCGAAACCATCCTCTGCTAAGCTTGTTTCACTTTTATATGTGCCCAGGTGCTACAAGACAAGTTAGAAATGTGTGGAAGATTCGTTATGTTGAAAAGACCAGTGCACAGGCTCTACATCAAGACAAGCAGAGTGGCGCAGCGGAAGAGTGCTGGGCCCATAACCCAGAGGTCGATGGATCGAAACCATCCCCTGCTGAGCTTGTTTCACTTTTATTTCTGCCCAAGTGCTTCAAGACAAGTTAGAAATTTGTGCAAGAATCATGTTATGTTGAAAAGACCAGTGCACGAGCTCCACATCAAGTCAAGCAGAGTGGCGCAGCGGAAGCATGCTGGGCCCATAACCCAGAGGTCGATGGATCGAAACCATCCTCTGCTAAGCTTGTGTCACTTTTATATGTGCCCAGGTGCTGCAAGACAATTTATAAATGTGTGCAAGATTCGTTATGTTGAAAAGACCAGTGCACAGACTCTACATCAAGTCAAGCAGAGTGGCGCAGCGGAAGAGTGCTGGGCCCATAACCCAGAGGTCGATGGATCGAAACCATCCTCTGCTAAGCTTGTTTCACTTTTATTTGTGCCCAAGTGCTTCAAGACAATTTAGAAATTTGTGCAAGAATCATGTTATGTTGAAAAGACCAGTGCACAAGCTCTACATCAAGTCAAGCAGAGTGGCGCAGCGGAAGCGTGCTGGGCCCATATCCCAGAGGTCGATGGATCGAAACCATCCTCTGCTAAGCTTGTGTCACTTTTATATGTGCCCAGGTGCTGCAAGACAAGTTAGAAATGTGTGCCAGAATCAAGTGATGTTGAAAAGACCAGTGTACGGGCTCTACATCAAGGCGAGCAGAGTGGTGCAGCGAAAGCGTGCTGGGCCCATAACCCAGAGGTCGATGGATCGAAACCATCCTCTGCTGAGCTTGTTTCACTTTTATTCGTGCCCAAGTGCTTCAAGACAAGTTGGAAATTTGTGCAAGAATCATGTTGTGTTGAAAAGACCAGTGCACGAGCTCTACATCAAGTCAAGCAGAGTGGTGCAGCGGAAGCGTGCTGTGCCCATAACCCAGAGGTCGATGGATCGAAACCATTCTCTGCTAAGCTTGTGTCACTTTTATATGTGCCCAGGTGCTGCAAGACAAATTAGAAATGTGTGCAAGATTCGTTATGTTGAAAAGACCAGTGCACAGACTCTACATCAAGACAAGCAGAGTGGCGCAGCGGAAGCGTGCTGGGCCCATAACCCAGACGTCGATGGATCGAAACCATCCTCTGCTAAGCTTGTTTCACTTTTATTTGTGCCCAAGTGCTTCAAGATAAGTTAGAAATTTGTGCAAGAATCATGTTATGTTGAAAAGACCAGTGCACAAGCTCCACGTCAAGTCAAGCAGAGTGGCGCAGCGGAAGCGTGCTGGGCCCATAACCCAGAGGTCGATGGATCGAAACCATCCTCTGCTAAGCTTGTGTCACTTTTTTATGTGCCCAGGTGCTGCAAGACAATTTAGAAATGTGTGCAAGATTCGTTATGTTGAAAAGACCAGTGCACAGACTCTACATCAAGACAAGCAGAGTGGCGCAGCGGAAGCGTGCTGGACCCATAACCCAGAGGTCGATGGATCGAAACAATCCTCTGCTAAGCTTGTTTCACTTTTGTTTGTGCCCAAGTGCTTCAAGACAATTTAGAAATTTGTGCAAGAATCATGTTATGTTGAAAAGACCAGTGCACAAGCTCTACATCAAGTCAAGCAGAGTGGCGCAGCGGAAGCGTGCTGGGCCCATATCCCAGAGGTCGATGGATCGAAACCATCCTCTGCTAAGCTTGTGTCACTTTTATATGTGCCCAGGTGCTGCAAGACAAGTTAGAAATGTGTGCCAGAATCAAGTGATGTTGAAAAGACCAGTGTACGGGCTCTACATCAAGGCGAGCAGAGTGGTGCAGCGAAAGCGTGCTGGGCCCATAACCCAGAGGTCGATGGATCGAAACCATCCTCTGCTAAGCTTGTGTCACTTTTATATGTGCCCAGGTGCTGCAAGACAAGTTAGAAATGTGTGCAAGATTCAAGTTATGTTGAA